>NC_058134.1:173898817-173920528 GCF_016433145.1 Gracilinanus agilis
CTTCCTTCCTTCCTTCCTTCCTTCCTTCTTCCTTCTTCCTTCCTCCTTTTTCCTCCCTTCTTTCCTCCCTCCCTTCTTTCCTCCCTCCCTTCTTTCCTCCCTCCCTCCCTTCCTTCCTTCCTTCCTTCTTCCTTCCTCCTTTTTCTTTCTTCTTCTTTCCTCCTCTTCCTCCTCCTCATTCTTCTAACATCTATTCCAAAAAATGCCCAATATAGAAAAACATTTTACATCAGTAAAATCTATGCCAGGTTGCTTACCATCTCAAAAAAGGAAAGAGAGGATGGAGAATGAGGAGAGAGGTTTTGTAATTCATAATTTTAAAAATGAATGTTAAAATTGCTTTCACATGTAATTGGGGAGTTTTGCTGAAAAAAAAGTACTCGTCTACTTATGCTTTGGGTAGGTGAAGTGTTTTGTTTAGCTAGATACCACATATTTGAAATAACTTTCTATTTACCTGGCAGGGAAATGAAAAACTATGAAGTCACTTGATATGTGGCAGCAATAGACAGAACATCAAGAAAAGCTACAGGTAGATGCCAAGTCCCAACTCTAAAATCTTTTATTTATTTTTATAAAAGATAGTATGACTCAATTGTAAAAGAATCTATTTCACAATAGGATTTTCTCAAGTATGGGCAATCGCAGATAACTAGTCAGATAGATGTCTCCAAGTAAAACCTGTGATTGCTGTTAGGCATATTGGTAAAGTGACTTCCTGTTCAGGTATGTGTTGAACTACCTGGCCTCTGAATTCCCTTCTAATTCTGAGATTTTGTGGTTCCAGTAAGATTTCACTGGTCTCAAGAAAAGATTAGAAGCCCAGGTGATTTTTTTCCAGCCTTATTGAATTTACTACAATTTGGATGACCAACAGGTCTCAAGGCTTTACCGCTGTACATCTGTAACATACATTCCAAATAATATATATGGATGCTTTTTGTTTTGTTTAAAACTCACATTAGGTACTTTCTCCTGGAAGGACATTCATAGCCCAATAGGGAATTAACTTTATCCCCAAATTGCTTGTAGAAGTAGCAAAAATGCTTATAAATTAAGTTTGATTTCCATGAGATTTTCCATGCACACATTCCTATTATCGTGGCTCTGAGAACAAATTTTGACCTTTGCAGCCCTCTTATTCAATTTAACATTAATTTTTTTCCTTATTTTTCACAGGTTTTCATTGTACTTACTGAACAATACAGGGACTGTGGGGGCCAAAAATTGCCTGTAAAATGCCCATGAATTTTAACCAAAGTCTGCAGGGCTATGTGATTAAAAGCTTTGAATTTTCAAAGAGCAACATGATTAATCCAGGACCACAGTGCTGAGTGGCTTCACACTGACTTCATTTGTCAGTATTGTTATTTTTCTTGGTTATATTTGATTTGCAGGAAAGATGATTTTAGCTTGTACAGTAAATCTGGCGATCTATCTATCTGCTACTGAAAAAAAATCCTACCCTACTACCTGAATTGCCTTAATTTGTCAACTTAAAAAAAAAAAAAAAACGGCCAAAGCCTAGTCAGTGTGAGAAATAGAAATCCAATGCCAAGTAGTTTTGTAGGAGGTGTGAAAATGAAGGGAGATTAGCTCATGTTACCTAAATAGAGTCACTAGATCAAATCAGATCATAGAATTCCAGTGAACTAACTCCAGTTAAATGGGATCATTTCTTAATAAGATGGACCTTTAAACCAATCTATCAACAGTACAAACTCAAGCTTTGGATTCAAACCAGAAATTTTTGGTTATATCATTTGCAGGCCATCCACGGTCTGATTTATCTATTGTTTTGTTCATTTATCCATTCCATAAATATTTGTTGAAAAACTACTAAATTTTTTAAAAAACCGATAATCTATGATTCTTAACATCGACATACTTAGGAGAAAAGAATCATATAGAAATGAAAAGTTAAATAACAAGTAGGGCTTTTATTGAAAAGGAGAGCACTCTGGTACCTTGCTGTTTAGTGGAAATTTTATTTTGCTTTTTTTTCTGGATTACTTAGTGCCTGAGATTTGTGAATATGATTTCTGGATAAATTAGTGTGTGTTGGTGGGGATTTAAGAAAAAAAAAAGGAAGCAGAGATGAAGAAAGAGAAAGATACAACGTCTGTCATGACTGGGGCATTCTATACGAGAAGTCCCAACCAGGCATGACGGGATAGTCAATAATTCCTCCTTGTTAACTATGAGGGACTGGAGCAGCCAATGGAAACTTTGTTCCTATCCTGCTGAGTTACAGTTAGCCAGTCAAGAAACCAGGATATGGGGTGCCTAAGGGTCTCACGACTATCTGAGGCAAACAATGCAATCAATAGACTCCAAACTTTGTGATTTCTGCTAAAACCACTTCTGTGAGTGACTGCCTAGCTTTTCCTTTCCTGCAGTATTGAAGAAGAATGGGAATGATTGCATTCCAGTGTAGCAGTGAGGAGTGGAAAGCTGACAAAGAAAACAGGGTCCAGTTGAAATCAATGACCATTTGTTATATTTTCTGTTGCTTGATGCTTCCTGATAGTGCCATGTTTTTCCTAATTGTATTAAGTTTTGCTTTTGGTGCTGATATGAGGACCAAGAGATTTTTTAACAGCTGGATTTAAGATGAATTTCTGTGCCTTTTTTTAGTTTTTGAATATCGTTCTTCCATTCTCCCAATCAGAAAAAAAGGCTAAGCCCTCTTCCAGCATGTCAGTCCTTCAGATGTTTGAAGAATATTATCTTTTTCCCTCTAATTCTTTTCCATTTTAATCCATAGTTACTTCAATTAATCTTCCTATCATTTGATCTTGAATCATTTCACCTTTCTAGACTTCCTTCTCTACACGTTCCCTAGGAAAGGTGGATCATAAAGGCAATTCAGCCATTATGGCTAGAGAGCTGAACTTAGTATTAGGACTAATAAGTTAGACAGCTGTGTGACTCTGAGTGAAATATGAACCTCTCTGTGTTTTGGGTTTTATATTATTTTTTTCCCTTTTCTTTCTTTTTCCAGATCTCTGGTTTCATTGGGGTAGCAAACTCCCTCTATCAACATAGGTTGACAACTGCCTAATAACCTTTTGCCATAGACATCATGACTGAGGGAAGAGAGTTTTTGATAAAAAGAACATGACTTCCAGTTATGACAAATTGAGTAAAATTGGGTAAATAACCTCAGAAAATTGCAAAAAAATGAAAGGAAAGTATATTATTAGAAGATAAAAATAAAACCATCTCTTTTACCCTGTACATTGTGGCAACATGTTTTTTTTTCTTTTCCTTATAAATGATAGAATTTGCTTTCCATCTCCCCATATATGTATTCTCTTGGGAGCTTACCCCAGAGTAGAGACTGTGATTTTGCCCTTTTTACGTGGCTAAAATAGTCATTCTGAAGTAGCCAAATATGTTTAATGGCACTGGCAGCCAAAAAAATGGCATAATGGTTGGAAATAACTTCAATTAGGAGTAAATCCCCAAAGAACATATTTTAGTTTATTAGCATAGAAATATCTTGTTTCACAAGATTTCTGTGTTCTTGGGACATGAGGAAGGAATTGCTATTTAAGGTCCTGTTCCTCCTACACAATGCTAAATACCAACCTCTGGTTGTTTACTGGGTGAAAAACTGTGGCAGAATGTCCTGAGAATAATAAAAAAATGGTGATTGCTATTCTTGGGCAAGTTTCTTCACAGGGCACCTTGGGTGTACCTAGCAACCAGAAGCTTCGAATGAACGATTGTTCAAGTCTGTTTCTTAGTTTCCTTAATGTTATGGCTCAACCTGCCTGAAGACGTCTTCTTCTTTCTGATGAGAATAATAAACCATGATGAGTTTGTAGTAACAGCTCTTGTTTCTACCACCATCTTATTTCTAAGTAGTGGAACAATAGCCCCTTGTCGTGTGGCGAATAAGACCCTTGAGAACAGCGGTGTTCAATTGGAGGCGGTGGAATGCAGCTTTATTGTTGTGGAGAAATGCAAGGGTCTGCACAGGAAGACATCTTAACATTGCGTTTCCATGGTTGCATCATGATGTGATGCTGACAGGACTCCATTTCAGCATGTAGTTAATGTAATCTTCCCAATTAACACATCAAAGGATGATGCTACAATGTCCAAGGAGGGTACTCAGGACTCCCTGGTCCTGTTCTCTCTGCCATTTCTGGATAGGAGTAGGATCAGATTACCCCCCCCCCTTTTCCTTCGCCATTTTTCCAGATATTTTCTTGACTTCTTTTAGTCTTTCACCATGTGACTCTTGAGTAGCAAAGGGCAGGATTAGAATGACCAATTTGGAAAGAATCTCTTTTTTCAGAAAGAGTCATCTAGTGTCGCAAGGTTAAGGATTTTGATGGGACTCAGACTTTTTCTAGAGTAGGTGTTGTTCTGAAGGCCCGTGTTTTGGGTGCTTTGGTTGCTTTACTGTTGTTTTGTTGTTGTTTGCTTTTGTTTTTGTCCCCTGTCAGGACATGATCAGGAGCAACATTCCATGTACAATTTTGTGATATTAACACAGAGAGAAATGGGGACTCACATGGAATTAAGCCAGCTGCTAAGATAGAAAACATTGTGTAGCATCAGGCATCTATAGGGACTAAGCCATGGGCATAAAAGAAAGGAAACTAGATTTAGAATCAGAAGACCCAAGTACAGATCCCAAATCTACAACTAGCTACCTGTACACCTTAGACAAGTCATTTAATCTCACTAGGCACTCCTTTCCTAATCTGAAAAAAATCATAGCACTAGACTCGAAGATCACAGAAGTCCCCTCCAATTCTAAATCTCATGATCACGTAACTCTTTAGAAAACAGATCCTCCCCTTGCCTGCTCACTAAGCAAGGTGATACTCTTTGCTGAAATAGTGGCATGCCTGGATTTTCTTGTATGTATAAGTCTACTATGAAATAGTAACAGAAAATCATGAAAGGTATTCAAGGGAAAGAATATTTATGTTAATTGCTAAAATGATTGCAATGCCAATGACAGAATATTTTATCCCAATAGAACAAACTTTGTATATTCATCTGTGTAACTCATATCAAGAAATATCAGAGAGAATCAGTGTATATCTGGCTCAGTGGATAGAGCACTGGGTCTGGATTCAGGAAAAAATGAGTTCAAATCATAACTCAAACACTAGCTATGTGACCCTGGATAAGTCATTTCATCTCTCTTTGTCTTAATGCACTAGGGAAGAAAAGAGCAAACCATTCTAGTATCTTTGCCAAGAAAAGTCCTTGGACAGTATGATCCAGGCAGACAGAACTGCATGACCAAACAATAACAAATGTATTTTATACATTTTCCCACAACTATGGTCTGTCAACAAAGTTAACTTCAAAGACTTTAGGGAGGTTACTGAATAATTCTCCCCCCCATAGCATCTAGCATAGTATCTTGGGCGGAGAGGTTAGGAGGATCAGAAACAAGATTATACTTTAATAGCCATATTTTTGTTCTCTATCTAACCTTTCTTTTCAATGTTACTATAGAAAAAGAAAATGGAAAATATTTTCAACTCTCTTAAAAATATCTTGATGTTCCAAAAAGAATTGAATAAGAATATATCCAGAACCTTTTCAATGATTTTTTGCTTATGGCATTTCAAAGCACCCCCACCTAGGTCATATTAAAGGTATGTGAGGCTGTCTCTCATGCAGTTAGAGATCTATGAATAATAATAGCAATGAGAATTGGGGGTATAACTGAGCCAGATCCACCTGGCTCTAGGGAGCTCATTGTTAAAATTTTCAGTATGATCATTTACAATTTGGAAATTGGCAAATCGGGGCTTAATTCATTGTTTTGCCTATTATTTAGATTTAAGAAAGTGATGGAGACATGTTTGTAATGCAGATTAAATAAAAAAAGTATGTTATGCACACTAACCCCCTCTTCCCCGCCCCCCACCAGAGAGCTGGTTATTGCACATTTAAGGGCACACCATTAATAATGACGCATATTTATGCTGTGCATGTAAATATATTATTGGTTGGAATTCTAAACAACCCTGTGAGGTAAGTTCAAACAATGAATTCATTTAAGTGCCTTCTATTACTAAGTATTATGCTAGACACTCAATATAGAAAAATTAAAAACTGAAATGGTCTTTCTATAGCAGGGGTCCTTAATTTAGGGTCTACGAATTTAAAAAAAAATTGAAAATGATTTTAATAAAAATTTATATGAAAAAAATTAATAAAAAATAAATTCTATCTTTTTTATCTACTTGGAGGTTAGGTCCATAGGCTTCAGCAGTCTATCATAGTTGTTATTCAGTTGCATCAGTCGTGTCTGACTCTTTGTGATCCCATTTGGGGTTTTCTTGGCAAGGATACTGGAGTGGTTTGCCATTTCCTTTTCTAGCTCATTTTACAGAGGAGGAAACTGAGGCTGGCCCATGCCCAGGGCCATAGAACTAGTAAGTATGTGAAGCCAGATTTGAACTTAGGAAGATGAGTCTTCCTGATTCCAGATCTTGTGCTCTATCTACTGCGCCACCTAATTGCCTTGTCAGAGTCATCTATGACCCAAAGCAGATGAAGAATTCTAGCTTTAGAGGTCCTATTTTCCTCCTTATATAGGAAGTTCAGAGATGCAGTCACACAGCCACTAATAATCCTGATAGAATTGGAATCTAATGCTTCAAACCAAGCATAGCTTCCCTAATCATTAGCCAGCATTGCCTTTTGATAGCTGAATGAGCCTTGAAGGAGAAGTAAGGATGGGTGGGAAGGAGAAATCAGGGAACCTCATGTGTGTAATGGAAAGAGGAAGGAGAGACATGGCAAATTGCTTTTGTCTGCTTCATAATTTTGACTAAGACAATGCTTGTTCTGGCTCACCACATGGCAGGGCCCATCACGGTGCCTGTAGAGGACAATGCTGGGTGCTGAGGATATAAAGACAATTCTGACAAAAAGTCAAAGAGAAAAAAAAATGATTCTCACTTGCGTCTTCTTTCCTGAGTTACTTTTTTTTTTGACAAAATTAACTTCTCATTTCCAATCGGTGGGGAGATTGAGTTTAGGGGATGGAAATTTAGTACTGATCTGACTAGAATGAGCAATATTCAGGACTACATCAATACTAGTTTGAACTACTGTATATGCAGCTAGATGGTATAGTAGGTAGAAGGCTTGGTCTGGAGTCAAGAAGACCTGAATTTAAATCTGGTCTCAGGCACTTACTAGCTATGTGATTCTGGGAAAGTCACTTAACTCCTGTTTGCTTTCGTTTCCTCATCTGTAAAATAGGTATAAAAAATAGCACCCAGGGTTGTTGGGAGAATCAAATGAGATATTTGTAAAATGCAGCATTGTGCCTGGCAAACAGTAAGTGCTTTATAAATGGGAACTAGTTGTAGTAGTAGTAAGTAGCCTTCTAATACATCTCCCACTCCCAATATTTTTTCTTTCCCATCTTCTTAATCCATGTTCTAAATTATCTAAGTTGTCTCTCTCCTACTCAAGAATATTCAGGGGTTCCCTTTTACCAAAAGGAGAAGATAATCACTTCTCAGTTGAGCATTTAAAGCCCATCATAGTCTGGCTCTAAGTGACCTTTAAATATTACCTCACATTACTCTCCTTCAGCCATTGTAGTCCCTGAAGTCAGCCTGCCATTTTCCACCTCTGTACAACCCATCACCCATCCATGGAATGCACTCTCTCATCTTCACTCATTGGAATGTCATCTTCTCTACTGTATTCTCTTCCCTACTCCTCCAGAAAGATATAAGTTCCTAGAGGACAGGAAATGTTCATCATCTTTGTCTTTGTATCCTTAGCTACCAGTATAGTCCTTTGCATATACTCTTATGGGTACTTATAATAAAAGCTTGTTGAATTAAATTAAATATCTATATATATCTATCTAATTTATTTGCTTTCTGTCACTTTCTCTGTGAAGCTTTCCTGGATTGCTGTCCCTACCCCGACTCTAGTTACAAATGCCTTATGTGTATTCATCTATACACATGTGCATTTTCCTCTTAGAAGAAGAATACAGGTATTCTTTCACTTTTTAAAAAAATCCCCAATGCCTAGAATAGTTATTTTCCCACAACTTAATGAATTAAATAGATAGACTTAGATGTATAGGGGAAAAAAATTCCCCACAATTAAAGCTACCTGGGAAGGTAGTAGATTTTGATTCACTGGAGACAAAATGGTATCTAAGGTAGAGTGACTTGGGCTTTGCATAAAGACTCCCATATTTGTCTTGGGGAGAAGTTGATGATTCTTTCCCACCGCAGACCCCTATCCATCCATCCTTGCATCTTTTGTTCCTCTTTGGGCTCCACATAATGAGGTGTAACCACTAATCTGGTATGACATCCCCAGAGGCCAGGTCTCCATCCCCATTGGCCTCCTGCCATTGAACCCTTTATTTAGAGTCTGCTGCCCTCCAACCTACTGCCACTGTATCACTAATTTCCATGGTTTGGGGGCTTAAGATTCAGGGGTTATTCAGGCTGTGCTATGGTGGCAAGGGGTAGACTCTGGAACATCAGATGCTTCCTCCCTTGGCATGACTATCCTCAACATTACTTCATCATGCACATTCTATTCCCTTACGTCATGCCCATTCCATCACTTTCCCCACACTAGAAACAATGATAATTGAAATGGGGTCTGAGACCTTCCCGGAGCCCTGATGAGCTTTTTTCCTTGATTGCTCTTTGACTTGGCATTCTTTCTAGCACTGGTATCTGGGGCACTCTTTCCCTGGAGGCTGCCCCAGGGTCTTTGCCTCTCTACTTCTACAGGGTGGCGTCCTTACGTCCCTCTCCCATAGGGCCTTGTGTCTTGAGCATTTTCCTCTCCCTCTTGGATGACTCAAAGGAATTGGCCTGTGGAATACTAGAATTCCTAGTTACAGCTCTGACTAGAGGTCAGCAAGCTCAGGGTGGATGCCTCCTTTTCAGGGACATTCTCATTCAGGATCTTTTGGTGTAGCAGCCTCTAAGGGTCCTTGTGCCTTTGGGATTCTGGAATTCAGTGAAGAGCAGACAGTCACATAAGGAAAGTAACTGGTACATTTTTCTAATTACTGAGTTTGTAATTGCTTTACATATTGTAACACTGAGGGCATTTTAGACTTGCAAGCATAAATGTTTTATTGAAGAGCAAACAATTCCCTGACTAAAAATATGATTGGGAGAATATTCCCTCATTATGTAAATAATGAAAAATGATTTGTATACGGAGCATGATCTCCTTAATACGCTTCTATTTTCCTCATGAATTTAGACTGAAGGATTATGCAGGTCAAGAAGAACTTGAAGAACAAAAGCCATTCATGATCAAGCACTTGAGGTATCCCTGACATTAAGTAAAATCTTCTGAATAGCATTTTTTATAACAGGAATCTAAGTAGCTTATGTTAACTTTTTTAATAACCTGAAACCAAACATAATTTTCAAGCCTTCTTGGAGAGGACATTCATTATGGTTAAGCACATCAAATAGGAACACAGCCTGCTTCACAAATTTAACATAATATCTGGATAAAAGGGGTAGAGGGGACCCTGCCTCTTCTATAGAGACTCTCACTGAACCGTAAAGCAACCTCACTTGCATTTCCACTGGGAATTCTGTCTGGTTCTTATACCCAAATTTTTGTTACTTCCTCATTTTTAAGGAAAGATAATAATAATATTTAAAGTTAACGATGTACTTTAACATTTGTAAAACACTTCATAAAAAGCTTGTTTCATCCTCATAAGAGCACTGGAAGTGTTCTTATTATCCTCATTTTACAGATGAAGAAACTGAGACCAATAGAAGCTATGTGACTCCTCCAAGTATCTGTGATAAGATTTGAATTCTGGTCTAGCACTGTATTATTCACTGAGCCATCCAAACTGGAAAAGATGATAAAGTCTGGAACAATCAATAACTAAATTACTCTCTACCTGACCTGGAAAACAGAAGAGAAGAAAGAGATGTGTAATAGTTTTGAGCATAGTGAATTTATTAGAAAAAAACTGAGAAAGGATCAGCTGGTTGTTCTTCCATGTTGCATTTAGGCATGAATGAGGAGGTCATGGAGTCCTAAATTCTTCCCCAGGTTCAGGTCAACTTTCCCTGATCCAGGTTTTCTGTTTCTGTCATCTACACTAAGGCCTGTAGACTTCCCAGCAGTGATGTGCAGGGGTCCTAACCTCACCACTGTCTACTGCTAAAACTATTAGGTAATACGTTAATACATGGATGATGACACAAAGACAATGCTTAGTAAGTCTTTGTGCCTGTGATTTGAAAGGTTCCAGACTTCATCTTTAAGATGATCTCAGCCACTTGGGGATATAGTTCAAAGAACAAAGAAATTAAATTCAGCAGGAACAAGCCAGGTTCCTCCACTTGGTGGAAGGAGTTAGAACACCTCACAGAACAATATGTGTGTAAGAAAAGAAAACAAGGTGCTATGGATGCATTTGGCAGAGGCGACTCCAGGAGTCTTAGGGAATTGCAAGCTGATCATGGATTATAATGTCATCTGAATGCTGTGAATAAAAATGACAGGTAGAAAGCATTAGGTAAATTTTCTACTGCATTTAGCAGGAGAAGAATAAAAAGACTGCCTAAATTTCTTCTATGTTTTAGAGTGAACTCTGTACTTCATTTTAATGCCACAGCAGGTAAGTTAGCTTCTCAGGCAGCTTAAAGACTAGTCTAGTCTGTCTGGAGGAGAGAATATGGAGCTAGGGAATGAGGCACATTCCTTACTCTGTGCCACATTGGACACAACGAGGAAAAAAGCAGCATCTAACTTGAATTCTTTTGGACTAGGTCTGTGATCTCACCAATGTAGTATTGTTCTAGGGAGGAGACTCCCATTACCAGGACAGACTGTTACCTCCTCTGCCACTTGTTTTAGGGGATTGGCTGGGAACCCCGATAGGTTAAACGATTTGCCCAGGATCTCACAACCAGCAGGTGTCAGGGGATGGGGCTTTGTAGCCTGCAACTTAAGTGGTAGGAATGAGAGCAGATAACAGGACCTGTAGTCCCACCTTTGCCCCTCCAGAAAGTGGGGAGAATAAGAAAAAGAAAGAAATGAATTCCCAAACGTGGCTTAAATCCTCATTAGGTGCTTCTTTTTAGAATTTAGTGTTAATGAATAAAATTAGTTACCACTAACTTAACTACGTTAGAAGTTAGTTTAAAACAATGTCAATAACTTAAAAGAATGAGGTAGATAGAATTCTAAAATTACATTTAATAAATATTATTCTGCTTCCTTTTTTGAAGTATGCTACCTCTCAATAGACTTCCCAGCAAAAAGTAGTCACCTTGACTGAAAGAAAACTTTACTTCCAATAGGGAGCACCTAAAGAATTATTCTGAGTTGGATTTCATAAAAACACTGATATGAGGCAAAGAAGTACTTTGTGCCATTTTTTTTTATTATTCCTTGGAAACAGGAAGAGAATTTGCTGGAAGTGTTAGGTAGGGTGCAACCCAACTGGAGCTATTGGAATGAAGCTTATGCCTACCCACACGAAAAGAGCAGAACTGTGGCACAGCTCAGCTGGTCTCTTTGTTTCACTCTCAAGAATCGATTGAAGTTGTGGGATGGCATGGTTCATTCCACTGCAGAGATCAATAGCAATCACAACAATGGCGGAAATGACGAGATCAGCTTTGCTATGGTCCAGGCTCCCCTGAATTTATGCTGCCAGGGTCAGGCAGCAGCACAGGGCAATTGGGTATTGGCTGGGAGACTCAAGGGATTACATGTTCATTTAGCTCCTTCCTAGGAGTGGCCAGCAGTCACAGCCTGCCCTTTCTAGAAAAGTTAAGGGCTGTCTCTTATTAGGAGAATTTTCCTAAACTGTCAGACTGTTTGCGAAAATCTTCTGTTCCCATATTCAACTTAAGATCTTAAAATCGATAATCTACTTGATAAGCAAATAGTCACACAGAAGTGGTATAAGTGAACAAAAAAAATCTCTTTCCTATTGTTAGGGTACTCAGTACTGCTGCTAGTGGCATTCTTCTCTTTTAGGATTGAATTGATAAAATCTCCCTGAGCCAGACTAGCTTACTTCTTTTCAGAGAAAATGGTTGATTACATTGACATTGGTTAGAATCCTAGGCACCTGGTGAAGAGCCATTGTTTTTTCCCCCCCTCTGTTTTTGTATAGCCAGGGCTAGCCCTGTCTCTAGTATATCAGAGGAGCTGAATAAAGGTAGGATGCTAGACCATCACCCTAAGAGACTTTAGAAGTCATCGCTGAGTGCACCCCTTTCATTTTCAGGTAAGAAACTGAGGACCAAGGAAGGTAAGTGACTTCCCCAAAGCCCCAAAGCCATCCAGTATTAGAAATGGCATTTGAAACCAGGTTTTCTGACCCTAGAGTGTTCCTCCCATGATATTGCCTTGTAAATATGAAATAGAACCCCCCACACATACACCCTTTCTTCATTCAATAACTCATTTCAAAATAAAAACAGAAATCCTATTTCAACATTAGATATTAAAACAAGCACAGTAAGAAAATAGTTATTGGTTTAGGTATAGCATTATCATCTTTTGATATGGAGTGTGCATGCATATATAGGATTATATATCAGAATCATAGTTCTGCCTGCCTCAGCTTCGATGGAGTGAAAATATCAGTAGGTAATAGTTTCTTCAGACATATATAGTACCTTCTTTCAAAGAAGAATAGATGGAAAAATCAGTTTCAGCACTGTAGTTGAAAATCCAGGATTGAAAACGCTAGCCTTGAGAAGTTACAATTTTTCATAAGAAAAGGTGAGGTAACATGTAACATTTCAATTATAGGGTTCTCTAGGGGAGAGCAATGGAATCCTATGCAAGACTGTGGTCTACTGGGAAACTTGCTTTCCCAGAAGTCAAATGGAATGGAGAGTTATAATAATAATAATGCTTTTGAGGAGATTTTAGTTCAAATAAGGCTGATCCACCATTTTCAAGTTAATAGACAGGCATTTCCTTATCCAGAATATCAAGAAATATCATTTGTGGAGATTTCTTTGGTCCTTTGAACCATCTGGTCAGTCAACTTCGTTATTAATAAATGGAAAAATTCAATACTATAAATAAATATCTCCAATGGATGGTAAGAGAAAACCTGGGTGCAGCATTTAAACTAGATCCCATTCAAAAATAGATCCTACCTGGTTGAAATGGGGTACTCTATATAACAGATAGTAAGAGGATAGAGGAGGGGAAAATGGATATAGGTATTCCTACTACCTCTTTCAAGATGGTTGCTAAAAAGGGCTGTTACATGGACATTGGGTAGATTGTGGAAAGTGGGCAGAGAAGAAGGAGAGCTTAAATTGCCTAGATCCTAGGAGGTGAACAACCTTATCCAGTATCCAGAAATTTAAGAGTAATAGTTTTCTATATACATACATATATATGCCTGTGTATATGTGTATGTTTTACACACACACACACACACACACATATATATATAAGGTTTTCATATATGTATATGTACATATTACCTATACCCATTATACACACAAATATTACAAAATAATTGAAATTAAAGTATTATAAACCAAGCAATCAATAAACAAACATTTATGAAGCACTTACAATACATCAAACATTGGATAACACTGAGAATAAAAAGAAAGTAACATCAGCAAGACAGTCTATGATAAACCCAAAGAGCCCAACTTTTGGGACAAAAATCCACTATTTGACAAAAACTGCTAGGAAAATTGGAAAACAATTTGGGAGAGATTAGGTTTAGAACAACATCTCACATCCTACACAAAGTTAAATTCAGAATGGGTGAATGACTTGAATATAAAGAAAGAAGCTATAAGTAAATTAGGCGAACACAGAATAGTATACTTGTCAGATCTCTGGGAAAAGAAAGATTTTAAAACCAAGCAAGAGTTAGAGAAAATTACAAAATGTAAAATAAATAATTTTGATTACATTAAATTAAAAAGGTTTTGTACAAACAAAAATAATGCAACTAAAATCAGAAGGGAAACAACAAACTGGGAAAAATCTTTATATCAAAAACCTCTGACAAAGGTCTAATTACTAAAATATAGAAGGAACTAAATCAATTGTACAAAAAATCAAGCCATTCTCCAATTGATAAATGGGTAAGGGCATGAATAGGCATTTTTCAGATAAAGAAATCAAAAGTATCAAAAAGCACATGAGAAAGTGTTCTAAATCTCTAATAATTAGAGAAATGCAAATCAAAACAACTCTGAGGTATCACCTCACACCTAGCAGACTGGCTAAAATGATAGCAGGGAAGAGTAATGAATGTTGGAGGGGATGTGGCCAAATTGGGACATTAATGCACTGCTGGTTGAGTTGTGAACTGATACAAGCATTCTGGATAGTAATTTGGAATTATGCCCAAAGAGCTCTAAAAGACTGCCTGCCCTTTGATCCAGCCATAGCATTATTGGGTTTGTACCCTGAAGAGATCATAGGGGAAAAGACTCATGTAAAAATATTTATAGCTGCTCTCTTTGTGTTGGCAAAAACTGGAAAACGAGGATATGCCCCCCAATTGGGAAATGGCTGAACAAATTGTGGTATATGCTGGTGATGGAATATTATTGTGCTGAGAGGAATAATAAACTGGAGGAATTCCATGTGAACTGGAAAGACCTCCAGGAACTGATGCAGAGTGAAAGGAGCAGAGCCAGAAGAACATTGTACACAGAGACTGATACACTATTGTAAAATCGAATGTAATGGACTTCTGTACTAGCAGCAATGCAATGACCCAGGACAATTCTGTGGGATTTATGGAAAAGAACGCTACCCATATTCAGAGGAAGAACTGTATGAGTGGAAACACAGAAGAAAAACAACTGCCTGAACACATGGTTTGATGCAGGCACGATTAGGATGTAGACTCTTAATGACCACCCTAGAACAATTATCAATAATATGGAAATAGGTCTTGATCGATGACACAGGAAGAAACCAATGGAAATGTGCATTGGCTACTGGGGTGTGGGGGTTGGTGGGGAGAGAGAGCAAGAACATTAATCATGGAACCGTGGAAAATTTTTTTTTCTTTTTTCTAAAAAATAAAAAAAGAAAAGCAGAAAAACGGTCTTTTTCTTCAGAGATATTATACTAAAATAAAGGTCATAACATGCAAACTGTATAGAAATTATTATATATTCAAACTGAAAGGCATTAACAGGAGTATCAGAAAAGCATCTCCTCTCCTATCCCTCACAGAAAGTAGAGTTTGAGATGAGTCTTGAAATAGAAATGAAAGGAAAGAACATTTGAAATATGGCCCCAAAGAAGAATCATAAGAAAGTACCATTCCACCTTCTTTACAGAGATAAGATCCCAGATAAAACATGCAAGTACAAAAGAGACATGCATTCACACATGCATGCTTTGAATTATATACATATGCACATATCTATCTATCTATCTATCTATCTATCTATCTATCTATCTATCTATCTATCTTTCTNTATCTATCTATCTATCTATCTATCTATCTATCTATCTATCTATCTATCTATCTATCTATCTTTCTGTCTGTCTGCCTATCAATCTATCTATTTATCTATCTGATGAAGAATCATATAAGAGAACTGGAAATAGGAAGAGATGATTTGTACTGATTTAGAACCAAAAAGTCAGGCTGGGAATTGTGAATTTGAGTTACATGAGGATCTCACATTGCATATAAAATCATTAAAATATTAGATTAAAGATATAGGGTTGGAGGGGATATTAAAATTCACCTAGTCACCTTCTTATGAGTCCTCCTCACCCAAATTGCTGATGAGGAAGGTCAGACTCACAAGATGCCATGTTTCACTCAAAGTCACAAAGAAATCAAATTATTTTCATGGAATTTGAATGCAAGACTTTAAATTTTACTCTCAGTGCTCTTTACACTATACCATACTGCCTCAATGAAATTAGTGCTTGTGTAATTCTTTGTTATCTTTGTATAGTTCTATGGCTTTTCGTGTCCTGAGAGGTGGTGAAGGGCTGAGTGGTAAAATAACCTTTCCATTCATTTGATTTAGGGAAGCCCACTTTGCCTTCGCTTTTTTCATCTTTAGCCACAGCTGATGGTATGGACCACTTCATTTCGGAGCCTATCTATTAGAAGCCAGCAAAGCACTCAGCAAACAAAGCCAGGTTAGGACTAAATGACCGTGTTCCACCTCAGTGGCACCTGTTTCTTGTTACAACGTCCAGTATCAATTTTTTATGACATCTAATCATGAATATTCCATGAAACTCAATACAGGAAGAGATACTGGATTTGGGTAATTTTTCTAGCCTTGGAACTCGTATCAGTGATTTTCATTTTCAAGGCATCTAATCCATTTCTTAATTATGCATGAAGATAGATGTGGCTGCTATAACATTTCGCACTCTCAATGGTTGTAGCAATGGGAAGAAGCCTAGTGACACTGTGAGGGGGAAGAGAGGAAAGTGTAGAGTTATCATTACTAGGGTTTATCTGAGCATTTCCATGTATTCGCCTTCCTTTGTCTCTCATCAGCTTAGTACAGTAGCTGGCATCCAGTAAGTTCTTAATAAGTTGATTGATTGACTGAGACAGAAGCAATGTTTTGTTAAAAAAAATGATGAGTATCTTTGATTAGGATGCCTGAATTGGCATCACGCAAAAGCAGCCTCTACCTAGTCTAAACTGAATCCATTTGAAGAAAGCTTTTTGAAATATTTGTGAAATTGAAAAATAAAAACAAAAGCAAATCTTATCAGGGATGTTCTCAGACTTTACTGATGGACATTTAGAAGAACGTTTCTTGGTAACTGTGAAGTCAGGAATTTTCCTTTGATGACTTCCCACTCCCATGCCTGTGCCTATCTATATTTTCTGAACTACCTTCTCCTCTAATCTCTCATCCAGCAGAAAGTCAAATGGCAAAATAATTAACTATGAATTGTTAGTGATTGAATGCTATTGCTTCCAAGAGTATTTGTTTTTTAAAAGAAAACTTACCAGAAGCAGCAGTGTTTAACCCAGAGAGAACAGAAAATAAAAATAGAACCAGAAGAAACTCAAGATGTAATTTAGTTTAACCCCTTCTTTTTAGAAAGGAGAAAGCCACAGATAAGAGTGAAGTGATTTGCCCAAAATAGAGCCAGGACTTGAACCCAGTTTTCTTTATTCTTAAGCTGGTGATCTCCCACAATGTCATTTTGTTTCTCATAAGATTTGGGAGTAATTTCTTTAATGGTCACCTTTGCTAATTACCCAAAATGTCTAAGCTATATAATCTGGAGAGGATATTTTGGTCCACAGAAATCTTTTTGACATTCCTCAAATTATACAATGAAGGTGATAGTCTGTCCACAGAGTTAAGCCTGGATGTTTCTATTAAATTAAAAATTAGAATTTAAATGTATCAGGACAACTCCTGCTAATGAATCAATTTCTTTTAGGTATGACAATTTAGGAAAGACATTCAGTCTTTTAGGGTTGTGTTACACTACTCACCCAAAAGAATAGCTATACTTTCCAAAAAGGACAACTTAACCCCTGGACAGAGAATGGTTCGTTCCCTTGGATGGATACGGTTCATTATTTTGGTTCATTTTTTAAAAACAGATCCTGCAGAGAGAGGCTTCTCTTAGTACCAGCTAAATTTACTAAACATTGTCCTGACGAACAGTTGTCCAAATTCATCTACCTGTCACTAGTATTTTTGAAAGGATGTGAAAAAGTTGAATTCTGTCTGACATATTCTAAATCATTACTGATTTGTTGACATTCACACAGTTGCCTGGGTGGCAAGTGTGAGATGTTGCAAAACGCACTTGTCAGGAAAGCATCCTCTGTGATAGTCCACAGAGGAAGCTGGGGGAAACCACTCGGAAGTTGGAATTGCAAAATGGTTTTTCTCTGGCTTTTCAAAAAACCAGCACAAAAGAGAAAGATGCAAGCATCAATGCACAGGCAAGTCATTGCTTGGCATCCCTCTCTCCCTCTGTTCCTTCCACATTTAGAATCATTTAGTCCATTCCCCTGCCTCCAGGAACCACATGCCACATTGCAGCGTGTAGTCATTTTGATGTGACAATGTGGTCAACTGTGGGGAAATTAAATCCAAAGGAAGTGAAACCATCACAGACCTATCTTAAGCAGAGGCCCTGGGCAGACACACAGAAAATATGCAGTTTTCTAATTGAATCTAAAATATAAGTGCTATGCTGTTAAAAGGAACCTTGCCATCTTGATAAGAAGAAACTAATGAGATGCCCTTTCCAGAGCTGGTCACACAATAGCCATGGTGACAAGAACCCCTATCAAGAAATAAAGCAGAAGATAAATGAGTTTTTTTTCTAATATCCATTTCACCCATTGTTCACAAGTGTCATGCAGTACAGATTCTATTTATCATGGGGTAGTGGAGACGAGACATGAGTTTGTAAGGAAGACGAAATTACAGCCTTGGATTTTCAGCAGTAAGTAAACCCTCATCTGTCACCATGTAGAAAATCAGGGCAGTTGGGTGTATTGTGAAGCCTTCTACCACACACCAGATCTTTAGTATGTGTTTGCAGTAAAGGCCACTGATTACCCAAACACACCCACTGAGGCAGAAAGTAGAGACAGGAAATATCTCTACCTATGAGGATGTTTAAATTGCTTGGTCTTCTGTGTTTTACTTTTTTTTTTCCAAATGCTCTAGGCATAAAAGGAGTCTATGAAACTGTCACATCAGATTCATGCAATTGAGAATCCTAAGGAAGTCCATTGAAGACAACTATACAAAGCAAAAAAAAAAAAAAAAAAAAAAAAAAGATATTTAATGGTGAATTAAAGAGGAGGGATAAAAAAAAATAACACATGGCCCATAGATGCTTTACTACTGAAATTTAAAGAGAGGAATAAAAAGAATTGTAGAAAGTGATTTTGAAAAATATTTTTAGTAATTGCCTAAGCAAACCATTAAAGAAATCGTTTCTAAGAAATTTATAGGCTTGTATGGTTAAGACTCTGAGTCTAGGTTAAGCATTTGCAATAATTACATGATTATAAGAAACCTGACCTTGCAATACCCTTAATCTACTGATGCAGAGATAGAAATAAATGGTAGAGATGGAAATATCTGCATATATATGTATATATTTATATATGTATAGATGATAGCAATATGAAGGTATAGATTGATAAAGATATTTTGACTTAAAGATTCAAATAGATGAAATTTAGAAGGATACAGATATACTTTCCCCTTGTCATATTAGCCCTGCTCAGAATTACTATGAGCTCAGTCTTTGTGAGTTAAAAATATTAATACTTTACACTTCAAGGGAACTTTTTCATGTGCGGTACTCAAAGGGTCCTGCCAGTTCCAATTCTCACAACAACTGTTGTTTACCATTGATGTAGATGGGGATTGTCCTTGGTTTTTGAGCTGGAGAAACAGACATGAAACTAACTGAAAGGCAGACTTCACCCTTCCTAGATTTATCTCCCACCATTCATCTTCAGAGACTCTGGATCAGTCGGCAGGACCCAAACGCTTCTGACTTCTGTGATTTTGCTCATGCTTGTCCCTGTACCTTGAATGCTTTTCTGTCTCTATCCATCTATTTCTCCCACCCTAACCTCAACTTCGTTTGATGAAGTTCTATTCCTCTTTCAAAGTTCAGCTGAAAAAACCCCAGGTAAGCTGTTCCACCATTACTTCTTAAGGGCAAAGGGCCAAGTCACGGCCCTGGAATTTCTCTATCTTCTGAAATCCTGCAGCAATTTTTTTTTTATGGAATATGTTTCATTCTAACATATTCCAGTTTTAGTACTTAGTGGATTTGTAAGCTCTTTGATCTGGGTGTTGTTTCATTGATGAACATTGCCACTCACCTATGCTTTTATTTTTTTGAGGAACATTTGGGCTAGAGTACTGGCTGTAACAAATACTGGCTGTGTCACCTTGGGTGAGTCATTTGGAGCAATTCTTGGTAGTGATTTCCATGGGTAAAGAGTGTTTCTAATCTTGAGAGTTCTTCATTCCAAAAAAATCATAACTCTAGGGCTTATATTACACTTAAAAATCCTTTTTAATTCTTGCATTTGTTCTCCCAAATGGATTCTAACAGTGGTTCCCAAACTTTTTTGGACTACTGCCCCCTTTCCAGAAAAAATATTACTTAGCATCCCTGGAAATTAATTTTTTTTAAATTTTAATAGCAATTAATAGGAAAGATAAATGCACCTGTGGCCATCACCGCTCCCCTGGATCACTGCAGCACCCACCAGGGGGCAGTGGCGCCCACTTTGGGAATCACTGAGTTATAACTATCAAAGACTTCTTCAACTTCTTTTAATATTTTGTACCTATTGGTTAATCATTTAGGGTATTCATCCACTGTCTCTCTAGCTCGGTAATCAACCCACCTCCTCTCCTAATCACTTATTTCTTGGAATGATTACCTTCTTCAATCAATCAACCATCTGATCACCAAACACTTATTAAACACCTATTATGTGCCAGACTTTGTTCTAGGAGGTGGGGACACAAAGACAAAAATAATACATGAATACAAAAGATATCTCAAGGTGCTTACATTCCATCATGAGAAAAACAGAATAAATACAAAATAAATACAAAGTAGTTTAATGCAAGGTAGTTAGGGAAGGAAGGGTCTGCCTGTTAAGAGGTTAAGGAAAGGCTCCTTGTAGAAGGCAATGCTTGAATTGTGCATTAAAGAAAATGGGAGATCCTATGTGACGAAGGTGAGAAAGAAGTCCATTCCAGTCACAGGGACTGGACAGCATAAAGGCATGGAAGATAGAAGGATATGCGTGAAGATCAGAACAAAGGCTAGTTTGGGTGGAACTTCAATTTCAGGAACTAAAGTGATAAATCATGAGACTGGGAAGATTGATTGGGTGTAGGTTGATTATAGCTTAATCTAGAGGCAACAGGGAGTAGTCAGAGTTTACTGAGAAAGGGAATACTATGGGAGCACCTAAGTGGTTGAGTGGATAGAGAGCCAGGCCTGGAGTAAGAGGTCCTGGGTTCAAATCTAGCCTCAGACATGTCCTAGCTGTGCAATTCTGGGCAAGTCACCCAGTTACCTAGCCCTTACCACTCTTCTGCCTTGAAATAAACACTGAGTATCAATTCAAAGACAAAAGGTAAGAGTTAAAAAAGAAAAGAAAGGGAATATCATGGTCAGGATTGTACTTAAAAAAACTCATTTAGACAACTATGTGAGATGTGTTAGCTGTGTGACCCTGGGCAAGTCACTTGACCCACATTGCCTACCCTTACCACTCTTCTAGAAGCCTAGGAGCCAATACACAGAAGTTAAGGGTTTAAAATTTAAAAACAAACAAATAAATAAATAAATAGACAACAACGTGGAAAATGGATTTGAAAGGGGGAAAACATAATTAGGAGGTCATTATAATTCACTAGATGTGCAGAGATGAGGGCATTATAATTAGTTATAACATTCATTATTATAATATATATATATACTAGGTATACACTATATATAATTTATTAATTATACTTAGTCATGTTAGTTCTAAGGTGGTGTATGTGTGAGTGGAGGGAAGTTGAATGTGAGAGATGCAGAGTTAGAAAATCTAAAATCTGGCTGCTGATTGTGCATGTGGAATGAAGGAGAGTGCTGAGTTATGGATCTAATGATGAGGTTATGATCCTGGGAGACTGGACAAAAGAAAAAGAAGTCTGGCAGATAATTTTTTTT
>NC_058134.1:173922734-174006124 GCF_016433145.1 Gracilinanus agilis
TTTTTGCATCCAAATCATTGTTAATAAAATGTTTGACACTGCTACCATCAAATATGTATCTTCCATTGCCCTTGAAGTAATCTTCAGCAATTTTGATTCTTCAGAGGATGTGTGCTTTTTCATGATTTAAATCCTTTTGGCTGTCTGAAAGCCTAGGTCATCCAGTTCCAAATCTATTACTCTTCCATTGTACCATGCTGTTTAATTTCAATATATAGTCCAATAAGTAAACCTTGAGGGCAATAGTAACTGACATTTCTGTAAGAACTTTAAAGTTTACAAAGCTCTGTATGTATATTATTCTATTTGACACAAAAATCCTGTGAAGGAGTCATTACAAATAATATTCTCCTCATTTTACAGAGTCTCTAAAAGGTTAAGTGATTTCCTCAGGGTTACCCAGCTAATAAATATTAGAAGAAGAATTTTAACCCCATGCCATGGGAACAACACTGGCATAAAAATACATAAAGGTTTATGTCTGGGATCACCTTGGGATCACCCAAACTGCTATATAATTTCCTAAATGCAATCTAGCCTGTTCTCTTTCTCCTTTTAAATTCTGGGTCAAACTCATTATCCTTTGAAAGTACCAATAAAAAATATAGGTACTAATAAACTACTCCATTTTTATCATCCACTTGTTTTTTCTTAGATAAATTATTGGAAAGAATTTCTTAAAATAAGGCCATAAACATCATTGTAGACGCTCTCTAGTATTTTAAGGTTGGATAAGATCAGTGCAGTATAATAGCAGATGGAACTCAACATATATATATATATATAAATAAAAAAAATATATATATATGAGTTATTTGAATTCATGTCCTAACCTCCCTGCTCTACAGTAAGCACTTTGAAGGAAGGTTTGTTGTCCCATATTCTCTCACTAGATCTTATATATAGTAGGTGTTCTTCAAGTGTTTGTTTAGATGAAAAGAAATCTGATATAGAATACAATATATGTAGAATATATTATATAGAATATAATATGTATTATGTGGAATAATATATATTTTATGGAATATAATATAAAATAGAAAATATAATAGAAATATAACAGAAAAGAATAGTCTGATATAGTTTTCAGGACAGTCGTTATATATAATTTGGTGCTATCCTCATTAATAGAGCCAGAATAGTGAATAAAGAACCTGACCTAGAGTCAGGAAGACCTTAGACTTCATTAGCTGTATGTTCCTCAGCATATTACTTGGCTCCTTCCTGCCTTAGTTTTCTCACCTGTAAAATGGAGATAATAACAGCCCCTATTTATTATGGTTTTTGTGAGGATAAAATGAGGTAATGTTTGCAAAGTATTTGTGAAACTTTATATAAATGCTAGCTATTATTGTTATTACTATTATTATTATTGTTATTATCACTACCAGGACCCTTTAAAGGTTCACTTATCAATTGGAAAGATATTTTGAACAAACATCAATTTGCTCTTTTTGACAACTCTCAGTGTTCTATTTGCTATTGTTGGGGGACGAATACAACCTAAAATGTGTTTTCTCTCACAAATTACATATATATTTTCATATTATTGGTGCCAGAAACTATTGTACAGATAAGCAAAAGAGGGGGAAAAAAAACTCCACAGTTATCTTCCCACAGATTTTTCTTTTTTTTTTTTTTTATTCCACTGGAGCTAGAGAACACTCACAAAAGATACATTTGCATTTCAATAAGAGCTTTCTTTCCTTAGTTAATCCACTTTTGTTGTTGCTCCTGGCTGGGGAGACATCCTGAGTCTGTGGCTATAACATTACAATCTATTGCAAGAGACAAACATAAAAACTCTCCCACTTGGGGGTCAGACACTTGAGACTCAAGGCCAAGTTAGATATCCTTACATCCAAGAAAGGTATTCTTAGGATGCGATGGGGACTCAGGACATTGCTTTTGGAGTTTGGCTTGGGTACTTCTGGAAGTGAGGACCCAGCAGGCTCTACTGATTGGTAGGTAGGGGGTGACTCTGAAAGAGCCCCAGGGAGAGAAGTGTGAAGCTGAGCTAGTGAAAGCTAAAAAAGATCTGAGGCTCATAGATGCAGAATCATCTGCCAAAGCCTTCTCCCTTTCATTCATGCATGCTTCCAGCTCTATGTTATCCTTCTGTGACTTAGAGTCCTCCTTCACACTGCCCTTGATTTATTTTTTTTTCTTCCCCTTTTTCTTTTGCTTGGGTGGGAGCAATCTTCACATGGAAGCATGGGCAGAGGATAGCGAGTGACATGTTATTAATGTCCTGCTCTCTGATTTGGAGCATGTGCAGACATTCTATAGCTTGTTCCAGTCTGGTAACCATTTGGTGAAGGGGTGCCTTTTGATTTGCAGTGTGGCTGGAAACTGGGGTGCATGCAAAAGGCAACCACTCGCCCTAAGGAGTCTCTTGGCTCTACCTCTTTCTAGCCTGATCATTATGGGAGAAGGAAGATGAGCAGCTGCTGTGGACCTCTAAATGGAGAAGATGCCTTAGGCTCACCTAATGTAGGCATGAAATTGCTTCTGTCTCTATTGGCTATATTTTTTTCTTATTTTTATGTGAAGGGAATTGGAGATGGCTACAAGCCTGTGAACTTCAAAAAGTCAGGAGGGTGAGTCACTAAAAATCCAGGAGGTGGTATCCAACGCCATGATTTGCCCAGAAGTGAGACAGGGAGCACGGAAGTCCACTGCCCAGCCCAGTTCAGCATCAGCAGAAATGAAAACTCATCTATCTCTTGGCTATGCTATGTTTGGAAGTGAAGATGTACACATGGTGTTGAAGTCTCCCTCCACTTTCCCTAGAGACAGGTCATAGAGGGAAAGGGTAGGGGGCCACGGGGGATATTTGCCACTTCTGATCTTGCTATAACTTGAAAATAAATATCTTGTTGTAAAAGCTAATTGATGTCAGTTAGTTTAAAGATGCCAAGGCACTAACCTCTGGCAGTTAACAGTGTGAGGAAAACTGGAATAGGGACTGAAACCAAAAGCATCATCCTACTCGAAGATCCTGAGGGGAGATCATAACTGCCCTCACTCTGGGAAAACAAGTCCAGTGTAATCACTACATTGATATGCATCATATAAATGAATCGAAGAACAACACAGACCAGTTTGGGTTGTTTCTGGACCCTACATCTGTCCAGAGTTGACCTTGTCTGTGGGTTATCTATTGAAATTCAAGATATTAAAGCTGGAAGGGATCATAAAAAGCACCTAGTCTAGGGGAAGAAACTGGGTGTGAAAAAGGATAAATGACTTGCCAAGGTCACAGAGGTGGTGACAGTGTAGAACTCAGGTCATCAGACTTCATATCTATTGCTCTTTCCATTATACCATGCTATTTAATCTCAATATCATCCAATAATTAAATCTTAACTATAATAATAAATGACAATTTACCTATAAATGATGTAGAACTTTAAAGCTCTGTATATATATTTACATACATGTATATATATATATATAATTTCATCCAAATTCCTGTAAAAATCATTACAAATATTATTTTAAATTTGCGAATGAGGAAATTGAGTCACCCAAAGGTTAAAGGATTCACTCAGGGTCCCACGGCCAATAGACAGAGGTAGAATTCTAAAACTGTGCCATGTTGGTTCCAAGAACAACATGCTACCCATTGTATAATACTGTCTCTCATCATCCTTCTATTACAGTGAAAAATTCATGGGTTGAAGCCTGTCTTTTGCACTGTGAACAATTCTGTTATCTTTGCTGAGTCTTAGGTTTCTCATCTGTAAAAAGGGAATAATAACACCTGTAGTACTTGCCTCACAGAACTGTTGTGAAGATCAAAGGGAGTAATGTACATAAAACGACCTTTACACGTGATAGAAATGTTAGCGAGTCTCATTATCATTACTGTGTCCACTGAATTGTGTATTTAATTAATCCTGGAAACATGGCTTTGGCCAAAATTATGTATAACATTCTATAAGCTTACAATGATATTAGCTATTGAGAACAAACCAAGACCCCTGAGGTGTTCTGTTATTTAGAATTAATCTCATAACTTTATTGCCAGTCACAGTGCAGAAGGATAGTAGTTTTTCTTAGGGCATATTTTATTTGAGTGTTTTATGACAGTAACTTGGATACCAAATTAGAGCATTAAAGATGCTTTGGGGGCACTTCTCAATAGATAAAGAAACAAAGACAGAAATGCCATAAGAGGAAAAATGTAAAAAATAAAGAACATGACAATATGAACACTCTATATAGAAAAAAAAACATTCAATTTGGAAAGTGATAATAGGGCTCACAATATCTGCTTCCATCACTGACCATTTCCAAATGTATGGTCCAGTTTGTAAACCAGGGTGTAGCTAAGCCCTTTGGCAGTAATCTGACATTTTTGGGCCCCAATGGACATATGTCTTCTCTTGAAAGAGATCTCCCTAGAGACGAATGCTCTTCTCTAGACCTATTCACACGACCAAAGATAACTCTTCATCACAAAGACAATAGAGCAGAAATATTTTAAGTAGTGGAATAATGGAAAGATAAAGAAACTTTGGATTGGGCTGCAGACTTGCCATTTTCTGGCTGTACAAAACCTTGGACATGACCATCAACCTCTCATCTCAAAATCATGTTAGTAATGCTGGCCTTACAAGGCCATGGGGAGGGTCAATTGAGAAAACGCATTTAAAGTTTAGGGGATGAAGTCAGGCAATAAGCAGAAATCAAGTGCTTACTATGTCCCAGGCACTGTGGTAAGTAAGCTTTGATTTATATTAGAAGGCTACTGCAATAGTCCAGATGCAATAGTCTAAAGGCTCAAATAGATTCTTTGGGGATGCTCCTGCTTAGTAAGGATAATCTGCATGATAGTCCAGCAAAAGAGACTGAGAAGGACTGATTGCATAGGTAGGAGGAGAAGCAAGAGAGAGTGATATCATGAAAACCTGGAGGGGAGAAAGTATCCAGGAAAGTGGTAGTGCCAAAGACCATATATAGTTGTAAAAGGATAAAGACTGACAAAAGGCCATTACATTTGGCAACTAAAAAAAAAATTTAATCCATCTGGAAAGAGTATTTTCCATTGAATAATGAGGTTGGAAACCATATTGCAGAGTTTATAAATGGGGGAGAGGAGAGGAAGTGAAGACATCTCATTAAATGACTTTCTCAAAGAGTTTATGTAAGAAGGAGAGGAGAGATGTAGTATAATGGCTCTCAGGAATATTTGGATTGAAAGGGGACTTTTAAGGATGGTGTTGACATCCATGTGTTTGTAGGCAATAGGGAAGGAATCCTTAGATTCAAAGAGATTGAAGATAAGTGAAAATGGGGATGGCATTGTGGTCAATATGAAGACGACATGATCAGATGTGATAAAGAGTACATGCTGAAGTATTTGTCCTGACAAGGAAAGGATTTTCCTTTTCATGTAAGTCAGGGGTGAGGAAGAAGAAAATCCAAGAACAATTTCAAGTGATGTGAGAAGAGAAGGAAGGAAGAAGAGGAAACTTTTTGTGAATGACTAATTTTTTGCCCCATTGTGGGAGATTTAAAGAAATAAGTAAGGATTGGTTAAAACTACTTATCTCCTGAGGCATAGATAAGGGCTATGTTTGGCAGTGGTGGAAGACTTACCCATATGGATGAAATCATGGGGTCTTGAAACACTGAAGCTTGTGCCCATTTACACATTATGCCAATAGGTTTTAACGGGACAATTTCCTCTTAGAAGTGTTGTCGGATTCAAGCAACCTTAACAGATGATCCTCAGTCCTCATAACTGGGGTCTGACATGGCCTTCTCTGGCAATCACACACTCCCCAAAAACATTATGTTCTGAATTTATAATGGAAGATGTCCAAAAGGAGCTATGGGGAGATGACACTGGGCCTCCAGATAGGTATTTCCTCAAAAATGTTTCTTTTTCCTGTACTACATAGCAACAGATCTGGAACTAATTTTAGTCAGTGTGCATTCTAATTGACAATGGAAGGATTAGCTCATACTCCTAAGCCACCATTCTACTTTCCCCACCCAAACCCACAAGTAAATGCAAGTATTATAGCATGAATGTTTTCTAGTCTGTCTGCTAAATCAGATTCAATTGCAAATCTTAATGGGGAAGAGGTTAGTGATACCTGTAGCAGAACTAGGGATAAAGAAATCACCATATAGGAACACTTTATTTATTTATTTTTTTATTTTGGTGTGGATAGTTTTATTCCTAGCTTGCTGGTAGGTCTGAACAATGTCATTCTCCCAAATGACTTTAAGAGGAATGAGATCTAAGGGACTTCTATGATTCCTCTGCAATCACTGGAACTCCCTTCCAAGATCACTAGAAGAAAAAGTTCCCAAATGAGGCTCAACAGTAGAGAAGAGTTGACCCATATCCTTCTACCACTGAAGAAGAGTTTGAGAAGACCTTAAATGAGGTGGAAATTAAAAGACAGTTGCATGTGTATTTCTGTGTGTGTGTGTGTGTGTGTGTGTGTGTGTGTGTGTGTTGTGGGCTCCTTTAGTAGTCTGGTACAATCTACGGATCGATCACTTCTTATAAGAATAGTTTTTTGTCTACATTCATAATAGAAGGAGATGCTAAATTTCGATTATTGTGAATAAAAATATGTATTTTTCCTCATACAAGTTTGCAGACCTCCTGAAATCTATCCATAGCCTCTTTGAACCCCAAGTTAAGAACCTCTGTTTTAAATAGATTTTGGCCAACACCAAGCCAAAAAGAAATCATGTGGATTAAAGAGTTGAGACAAGGATTAGGTTGCTCCCCAGTGGTATTAAGCTTCCTATGAGAAGAGCAGCATGGATGAAAGATAGGAAAAAGTTAAAGAAAGAGCTAGCCCAGAAAGTACTTCAGAAAGCTATTAACACCTTCCCTGTGCAGCTGGCAACATCAAGGGAAGTGTGGGCTCTTTTTGAGGCTAATGAAGCAGATTTGTCTTTTCCCCTTCTACTCCCAAAAAGAGTCAGGGTAGGGATGTAGTGGTAAATGCTTAACAACTGTTTCTTTAGAAAGCATGATACATTTTTGAGTTCAAGGTGGATTACTAAATTTCTTCACTTTTTAAAGTCTAGTCAAGCAACCAAACAATCAATCAATCCTCAATTAGTGTCATTTACTGATTTCAGGGGTGCAAATACTCTCACTGAAAATTTAACAATCAACTCTTAGAAAATCAGAAAGTTAGGTCAAGTACACTTTGAATCAGAAAGATATGGACCTCATGTGAGATTATAGATATGAAGCTGAAGAGGATCTTAAAGGTCTTTTAGCTCAAAGTTCTTATTTTTTAGAAGTTAAATGACTTTCTCAAGGTCACACAGATAGCAAATGGGAGGGCAAGAATTCCTACCCAGATCCTCTGAATCCAAATGCAGCTCTCTTCCCAATATATCACAATGTAGTAATCCATGATATTATGGGGCAACTATGGGAAGGGTGAGAGGTTGACAGTAATATTACCACTCCTCAACTCTTTATGAGTTTCACAAAGTGACCAAAGTTGCTTAATCATTTTTTACTAATCTGGGCATAGTAAAGGAAGGAAATTCTATAAAAGCTAACATTTACATGGGATGTATGAACATTCCTGAGTCAAAATAGTTAGAGGAGTTAGTCGTTATAAAGAAAAAAGGATTCCATGTGTAACAGAAAGGTTTAATCATTGGAGCTTGGAAAAAGTCCATAGAGAGTAACTCAGGAGATAACTGAGTATGTACAAGAGTTAGTGAGGCAGTGAGTAGATGTAGACCTGAGAATATTCTGGCTGTTCTTTGAGCTCTGGATCTGGGTTCTCCCTCTTTGGTTATATATCAGCAAGTAAGGGCAATAAGAAAAGCCAGTTAATCATATAGTCTAGGTCTATGAATAGAAATTGAGAATTTTCTGAGATTTCCCTAAGGTGTTTTGAGAAGACATTGCCCCCTGCCAAACCCAGGGTAATATAAGGCACTGGGAGTGAATATTTGTAAGCAATAATTTCATTACACATTCATTCAAGTCATTGTTTTTTTAAAAAAATGGTGAATAAAGCAATGCCAAGAATAGAGATCTACTCCTAAGGTTGTCATCACCCCATTATTGGTTACTCTTTGGGCCTAGTCAATTCCCCCAACTTCAAATTCACTCAATTCACATCTCTCCATCTTGTCCACAGAGATTTAGTGAGGATATTTACTGAAATGTTTATGGCATTTTCCTGTTTGACCTGTCCAAAACTCTGCCCCATGAGTGAAATAGAAATCATTTCAAATGACTCATTTGTGATGAACCAAATTGGCTTGTAGTGATCACCGCCTCCTTTTCTAAGTGCCCACAAACCATCCTTTTAGCAATACATTCTAGAATTTTGACAGGAATTGAAGTCATGCACTCTGACCTATAGTTTGAAGAGTTTCTCCTTTTTGAAAATCAAGACATTTTCACATCTCTATTCCTCTAACACATCTCCTGTTAGCTACTATTTTTTTTTCAAAGATATTTGACAGCAGATCAGCAAAGGTATAGGAAAGTTCTTTCTGTACTCTCGGATGCAGTTTATCTGGGCCTGATAACAGTGACCTTCACCTCACTTATCCTGGGTTTCAAATCTTTGTTAACAATTTTCATCCTGTGCTTTCAAGTCTGAAGATTATCCTCCTTTGATGGGAAAACAGAAGCAAAATAAGTGGAGTAGCTGTGATTTCTCTTTATAGGACATTATCATTGTCCCATCTACACTTAGCAGTGGCCAATTGGCTTTTTTGATCTCCCTGTCTCTTTAGCATTCTTTGCAATTCTTGACAGCCTGGGCTAGAACATTTCTCCCCTTTTTCCTAAAAGGTCATCCTACTTAAAAATAATATTCTATCATTTAATCTTGCTTCCAAATTTTGTTCACATAATTGGTTGTTTGATTACTTCTCTGTGAATCTGCATTACTCTCTTTAGATACATTTTTAAAATTAGGTAACCATAAAAATGTACTTGTGTAATGAGATGGGGTGGGAGTCAAGGGATTCTTATTCTGCCTTTAGCTCATACTGGCTATCTTTTAACCTCTCAGTTCTCCCCCAGACTCATGAGAAATTATCTACATCAATAACATTGCATCTCTGGTGAAAAAAATGCAATAAGAACAATTTCAATTTTTTTTTATTCCAATAGCATGGATAATCAGAGAAAATAATTATCCTTTGGAAAGTTATTCATAAGGCATTAATCTATATCAGTGGTTCCCAAACCTTTTTGGCCTACCGCCCCCTTCCCAGAAAAAATATTACTTAGCCCCCTGGAAATTATTATTTTTTTAAAATTTTAATAGCAATTAATAGGAAAGATAAATGCCCCTGTGGCCATCACTGCCTCCCTGGATCGCTGTAGCACCCACCAGGGGGCAGTGGTGCCCACTTTGGGAATCACTGATCTATATAATCATGCCTAAATCCTTCTTTTTCTTTTTATATAGGAGCCTCATTCCACCCAGCATGTGTACACATATGCAGCTAACATTGTACAAGGGTAGCTCACTCTCTGAAATATTAGCTAAGAATCTAACAATTTCTCAGGTACCCTTTCATTATCACATGTTATACTTATGTAAAGAATTTTTCTGGTCATAAGAACATTATGGCATGAATGAAAACCTAAGTGAGATCACTATTCCATCAAATCTTCATTTTGTAACAGAAGGTAGCATTAAGGGGTAATCAATGGGTACATGAGATACACCTCACAGGAAATATATTTCACATATTCCTAAATTTCCCCTAAAAATTTGTAATGGATCATGGTGTAATGAAAAGTTACCTGGACTGGATTTCAGGAGAGATCAATTCTAGTCCTAATTCTATATTTAAGGCAATTTGTCTGACCTTGGGTACAACACTTCCTTTTCCGGGCTTTAGTTTTTTTCCATTTCTATTTTTATTTTTTTATTTTTTTTAAACCCTTACCTTCTGTCTTGGAGTCAATACTGTGTATTGGCTCCAAGGCAGAAGAGTGGCAAGGGCTAGGCAATGGGGATTAAGTGACTTGCCCAGGGTCACACAACTGGGAAGTGTCTGAGGCCAGACTTGAACCTAGGACCTTCCCTCTCTAGGCCTGGCTCTCAATCCACTGAGCCACCCAGCTGCCCCCTTTTTTCCATTTCTAAAAGAGGTGTTGGAGTAGATATGACATCTAAGACACTTTCAAGCTCTAAATTTTTATACTTTTAATCTCTTTTTGAATATTTGTATAATTCGAGTCTTTAAGAAAAAAAAAAGCTTTTGAGGGTTAATCATTTCTTGTTTACTAATTGTACTTTATATTTGTTCCAAAACATTCATCTCAGTCCCACAGACTGTCTTGTAGTGCTATTTTAGGAGAATTTTGTAGATAAGTCTTTGGTCTCTTCAGGGTAAGTCACTCTATTCAAACTATTTATAATTTTATAGACAATCATATTCTCTCTGTCTTCTTTTTATCCAGAAAGAAAAAAATACCATTCTTTGTAGTCCCTCTTTTTCTTATCAATGAAAGACTTGAGTTACAGATATCAAGATGTTAGTTACTAAGAACTTCCTTTTGTTTTCTGAGAAATAAAAGAAGGAAGAGGAGGAAAGGAGAGGTTAAAGAATGAGAAGAAAAGGAGGAAGATGGGGAAATGAGGGAGGAAGAAAGGAAAAGGAGGGAAAGGGAGACAGAGAGAGGAGAGAGAGAGAGAGAGAGAAAGAGAGAGAGAGAGAGAGAGAGAGAGAGAGAGAGAGAGAGAGAGAGAGAGAGAGAGAGAGAGAGAGAGAGATGCTTTGGGTTATTGCTTATCTATTTGGTTATGACTGCTATGCATGCTCCTTGATAATATTAAAGGAGATTGAGTCCACCATATATTTTCATAGTGTTTTCTCCTCTTAAATTGCCCAGTGCAGTAAACATACAATTATTGTGATGCAGCTCACTGACTTCCCCTCAAATGATGCATTCTGCTCCAGCATCAGGCTATTAACATAATAGAAATGTGAATCTGATTTTATTGCTGAACTCAAGGCTACTTTAAAAAGTAGATATAGAAATGTTAATATATTCAGCAGAAGGTATTCTAAGTAAATATCTGTCACATAGAGTTAAACTTGTGCCTCCCTAGTGTTAATTATGGTACAATCAGTAGAGAATTGGAAGGAGGATATTTACAGCAGGTTGAAAAGCCAAATAGTAACTCTGGATCATACTAAGTCAAATAAAGTAGTAATTATATATTGTTTTGATTATGTGGGACATCTTCAAAAATAATATGTTATTGATCAACAGAGAAGGCTCCTGCTTTTAAAAGAAGTGAAATAATTGGCCATTCAAATGGTCTTTGGATATGTCAAAAATTCATTCATAGATTCTTTGATATATGCCCCTTGATGAAGAGATTTCTGCTGGCTAATGCTTCCTTCAGGATGTTTGTCACATGCCAATCTATTTTGATAGATCCAATCTAGGTCACAGAAGGGAGGAGAGGTTCTCGGGAGATAGAGAGAGAGCAGGCATTCTGAAGAAAACATGATTTGGTAGAAATCATATTATCACAGGAGATACATCATCATGCAGCAAGAAAGAATAATTTGGGGACACACTGGAAACATTATTTGAATATCTGATTAATTATCCTGTTTTTGGAGTAGAAAGAGATTGAATTAACAGCTACAGTAACTTCTATATCTTCATATTACCACACTTCTTGCACAGGGACATTTTTCATTTTACTTATGGAGGGTGCCTGAGGATAATTCAACATATTTATTTTCTAAAATTGAGGCCTCTGAGCATAGCAGATTAAGAAGATAGAACTATATACATATATATTTGAAACACAAACCATTTCTATAGAACAAGCATAATGTACATGATCCTCAATTAGAAAAGAAATTTTGAGTGGAAGACATAGAGTTGATTTAATGCTAATGACACGGAAACTTCATAATCTTGATCTTTGTCTACTGATAGTCATTGGTTAGCAGTTGTTGCTGGTGGTGATGAGAAAGGTTTGAGAGCACTGTTATTCCGAGGGATGTTGGGTAGAGGGTCCTGGATGGTCTACACTGGCATCTAAGGGGAGATAGTGGTTATGGTGATATTGGTGGTGATAGTTTGACTTGCTTGGTATGTGCTGCCTCCTATCTATCCCTCAGGAAATTTTGCTATTTCAGCCAGGCTGACTTACCTGCCCTTTTTTTTTGCACATTGTAAGCACTTAATAATGCTTCATTCATTCATAACTTATTAAACCTGAGTTCTCATCAACATATGCACTCCTTTCATGGGACCATATCACACCTCTTGGTTTGCAACTCTTGTCCACATTCTTCCATAATAGTGTATGTCCTCTGTGTGTATATATGTTCAAGATATATATATAAACAAATTATACAGATGTATTATATATGTAAAATGTATATATGTGTATATATATATATGTTATCCTCATCTTTAAAATATAAACTCCTTTAAGGAAAGCATTGTTTCACTTGTATCTTTACATCTGCAGCACCTGGCAGAATGACAGGCTCAAAAATAGGATTTAATTCATGTTGGTTGACCATCTTAAGGTCCATCGACTTACTTTCCCATCCCTACAAAATCTTACTGGAAATGATCCATAAAACAATGATGGATCTTGGATGAAGTGTGCAAATGGAGTCTTTTAAAAGCACAATACTATTTTATTTCAATTATGGGGTCACAAACAGAGGGCTAGCTTTGGAATCAAGAAGACCTAGATTCAAGTCTTGTCTTTGACACATACTGACTACATCAATCCAAGCAACACCCTTAACTTCCGAGTGGCCTCAGGCAACAGTCCCAGACTAAATTGGAGAGTAGGGGTAGATCAGCAGCTCAGATAAAAGTTCTTTACCCAGATTTCCCTTTACTGATGGAAGCCCAGGTCTATTTAAATTTTTTTCTCCATCAGACCATTTTCTATAGCACTGATGGATAGGATCTGAGAATGAGATGGACTATGGAAGAAAAATTTCAAGTGGGTAATGGTAAACACCATAGAAATAATTCTTTCTGGTATAGTATGATCTTCCAAGAGAAGTAGCTACAAAAACAACGAGAGTTTACATTTATTTTGGGCTTTAATCTCTACAAAATGTTTTATGTATATTATCTCATTTGATTTTAGTGAATAGTAGTAAAGCTTGAGAACTCTAAAGAAATCTTGGCAAAATCCTCGAAAACCTTTCTCAGGCACAAAAGAAAACTTATATTCCTAATAAGGCTTCTTTTGTCACTTTATGTCTGAATTTGCACAGGCAAAGGGGAAATAGGAGATGACTATTTGGAATAATTTAAGTCTTTACAATTGCTCTTGAGGAAAGAATGACATGTTACCTTGTTGGCTTGAGTTATAGAGATTGACTGTCCACATAATCGAATTCATAAGATGACTACTCAGCTTTGACCTCCACTTTCCTATATAGTTAAAGCTTAATGTTGACAAGGTCAGTCAAGTCATCTACTCAGGGTAATATCTAGAGGGATGAGGAGGAGGTGGGCTTTTTTTTTCCGCTTAAATTGGAATTAGAGGGTTGGATATTCAGAATACAAGTGATTATCAGTTTTTGAAGGAACAGCACAATAGTGAATAACATTCCATTTTTCGGCCCAATGACCTAAATAGTGGATTTTGACATATCTCAGTGGTCATTGACAAGACCAAGGTAAGGGAGTTATTATATCAATTTGGGGGTGTATATCTAAAACAGATACTGTTTCAAGGGGGTCAAACTCAAATGGAAATGGATCTCTGGCTTAGGATACTACCAAGTAACATTGTCTATGTTGTACTGTATTTTTATTTATTTTGTTAAAAATTCCCAATTACATTTTAAAAAAAACCTTACCTTCCATCTTAGAACCAATACTAGGTATTGATTTTAGGGCAGAAGAGTAGTAAGGGCTAGGAAATGTCAGTAAAATGACTTGCCCACTGTCACACAGCTAGGAAGCGTCCGGGACCAGATTTGAATAGGTGACCTTCTGTCTCTAGGCCTGATTCTCAATCCACCGAGCCACCTACCTTCTCCTGGCCCCCAATTACATTTTAATTTAGTTCTGGCAGCACTTGGATGGCTTGTGGGTAGATTGTGTACTCTACAAATTTGGCACCTAAATGTGGGAAAACTGGAACACTAATACACTGTTGGTAGAATTATGAACTAATACAATCATTCTGGAGAGCAATATGGATCTAGGCTCAAAGGGCCACAAAAATATGCATACCCTTTGATCCAGCAATCAATACTGCTACTAGATCTGTATCCCAAAGAGATAAAAAATAAGGCAAAAGGACCTACCTGCATCAAAATATTTTAGCAACTCTTTTTGTAGTGACAAAGAATTGGAAAATGAAGGGATGACCATCACTTGGCATCAGTGGATGAACAAGTTATAGTATATTGTTGTAATGGAATACTTCTGAGACATAAGGATGAGTTAAAGAAAAACCTGGAAAGACTTATATGAAGTGATGCAAAGTGAAGGGAACATAAGCAGGAGAACAATGTATACAGTAACAGAAATATTGTCCTCTGATCAATCGTGAAGGACTAAACCATTATCAGCCAAGCAACTCTCTAAGATAACCATAAGGAACTCATGAAAATGCTATCCACAGCCAAAGAAGGAACTGATGGAATCTGAGTTCAGAGAGCAAAGCTTTCTATCTTCCACTTTATTTCCTTCATGAAATTTTTATTGTATTTATGATGTCTTTTATCATGACGTGAGCAATATGGAAATATGTATTGTGATTTTATTGATGTAGAGAACTCCTTGTGAGGAAAGTCCTTTCACCAGTGAAATAACAGATCTGGAAAAAAAGAATTCCAGCAGCAACAACAGAAACATTCTTTGGAATGACATAATTATTTCTTTCAAGCCTACAATGTTTTTCCTAGATTGGGCTCAGTTATTTGCAAAGAATCATAGAATCTAAGAGTGAGAAGAGAGCTCAAAAGCCTTTTAGTTTAACCTACATTAGGATGTGAACCCACTGAGGGCATCTTGCTTATCCCTAGTGATTAATCTGGTCCCTACCTGGCACACAATAATATAATGAATGCTTGTTAACTGTCCAGTATACCGCACAGAAAGCTTTCTATAATTTCTCTGGAAGTAGACATCCAGCCTCTGTTTAAAGGTCTCTGGTCTTTTCTTGATGAAATTTGAATAAATACTGACTTTTGCCCACATATCAATGTTCTTTTGCATTAGTGAGATGGTCAGTTGTCCAGACTAAGCTAAAAAGAATGAGATTCTGTTTATGTTTTGGCTCTTCACCTATGTATTCTTGCTGCTAAATTATGAGCTACTCCCTGCAGTTATTTTCATTTTTTGGACAGCTCTGATTATGTGGAAGTTTTTTCTTACCCTGATCTGAAATCTGACTCTTATTTCCTCCCTTAACTTTTAGTTCTTCCTAGGGCTAAACAAAACAAATCTAATCCCTCTTTAAAAAATAGCTTTTCAAATCCCTAAAGACCATATGAAGTCCCCACTAAGTCTTTTCTTCCAGGCTAATCATCCTCACTTCCTCCAGTTAATCTTTCCATTCCAAGGTTTCAAGTCCCCTTCCCATTTCGGTCACCCACCTTTAGACATCCCCGTGCTTGTCAATGTTCTTTCTGAAATGTGCCTCCTCAGAAATGAATAGAATGTTCCAAATGTGGTCTAATCAGACCAGAAAATGCCAGGCCCATTTCAAGCTACTTGTTTTATTTATTTCTTTTTAGAACACAAAAGAATATTAACCTAAGTGATAATTTCGGAGTATTGACATTTTCAGGTACAATTTTCTATATAGCCCCAGAACAGCGTGTTCAAATTTGCCATGAGGTTGGCATACCCTCTAATGAGGAAAGGTGCCTTTGTTAAGCTTAAAATATTTCATTTAGAAACAAAGTTCCAAGTGTCAGGCTGTAATCTGGAAGTGATTACTCATAGGAATAAAACACGATAAGTGGGTATTTGAATGAATGATCACAGCTGTGTTTTTATTAAAGAAATTCAGCGAGAACAATTTTAATGCAGCCTTATGGTTGAAAATCTTAAGGCATATAACTCAGGCAATTCCAAGTTATGGCTCCCCTGGCAACTGTCACTCCGTGACATCATATTTTTATAATGAGACATAAAAATGCACACTCTTGTGCACTCCATAGCTACTTCATGTGCCCAGGGAACAAGAGTTAGGGTGACGGTGGGAGTCATCTTCTCAAAATCCGCATTTTAAAATTCTCAGCTACAATGTCACATCCACGCAGCTTTCTCTTCCTCTGGTTTTATTTTCTGTAATTAACATAATTTAACATAATTTCTAATGGCCTTATAGATGTTGAAAGTGCCATAAAGTGTCTAGTCAGTTCCCTGTCCTATTCCATTTGCCCCATTAATTCCCCCTAAACTCCAGGAAGATCTTCCCTTAACTCATAAACTCTTTGGTGTTTACACTTTGTCCGGGTCTCACTCATTTTATGAGTTTCTCGTTTAGAGGCTGCAAAATATTTTATCACATCAAGTGACAACACGCTTAGGGTGGATTAGCCCGCAGACAATCATTTGAGTCTTCCCTTTTCTTTATGATTCTGTCTGTCTCCCTGTCTCTCCATCACTGCCAGCTATTGTGCCAGGAATTGGCATCAGCATATGATCTGGGTGACACCTGCGAATGATCTCCTTTCTTGGATGAAATTTAATTCAATCCTCTTCTTGGTATTCTTTGGAAAGAAACTCCAGGAAAGGGGGAGGGAAGAAGCAGTAACAGAATGTGGGGAACTGGACTTCCTATTCTCTACAATCTCTAACCCGATAGCTGCAGAATACTCTGTGTTACTGTCTTTTTATCCAACATATAAATCAAGTGAAACAATTCTCAACCTTTCCTGCGTAGAAACACACCATAAGCTGACCTAAATCGCTCAGCCGTGTTAAGGATAAAATGCTAAAATAAAAGTTGTTTTGGAAAAGTGGGCAATGAATGGAAAATATGGATGGAGTGCATCACTTGGCAAGACAGTATTTTTTTTTATTATTTGTCTTCATAGGCAGGAGCCTCTCACAGAGTACGATGTCCTGATTTGTGAGTTAAAAAACATGAGGTCAGTCATTTTTCCAGGGTTAGAAAGACTAACAGGCCATTCTTCTAAAGCACAACAGGATGCTTTCCCATCTTTTAACTTGTACTTTGCAATGGTATGTTTCTGTAAAGGTTTCCCACATTACATGGCATCATGCATAATAAGTCCAGACTCCTGAAGCAGATCTCTCCAGACAGCTACTGCAGGAAGGAGAACACAGTGAATGCCATCCCTGTCCAGAATAGTTCAGTGGAAGAATTTTGCTACAGAGCTTCAGTGGGAGAGATTTTGATCCCTAGAGTATGTCTGTTTTGGCACACAAGTCAGAAAATACCTCAGATAAGAACTGGACAAAACACTAAGCTTGTTGTTGAATCAGCACAGTTTTTATGGGTTTCTCTGGTTTTTGAGTCTCCTTTTGAAGAACAGACTGGCTCTTCATTCTCTGCCCTTTGCCAGGTTCTGTCCCTCATTCCTCGCAAATAGTCTGGCAGGTGCTGGTGAGGTCGGTAAATAAAATTCTGTTTAGTTCAATTTGTCAAATAGTTAATAATGTATTCTACATAAAAGCAATCAGGAAAAAAGACAATAGAGGAAACAGTCTCTAGAATCAAAGAACTTATATTACACAGACAAGGAAAAGTATATTCAAAATAATAGGAAAAATGTTGAAGAACCAAAGATTTGAAAGCCAATATGGTCCTGGGTAATGAGTAGCATTTATGGCACCCTTTAGGGTTTGCAAAGTGCTTTATGAATATTGTCTCATTCTATCCTCAAAACAGCCCTGGGAGGTAAGCATTATTCTGATCCCCATTTCACAGATGAGGAAACTGATGAGGCATAAAGAAGTAATAATAATGATAACATTTTTCTAGCACCTACTCTATGCTAGGAACTGTGCTGAGCACTTTACAATTATTATCTCTTTTTTAAAATTAATCATAGGAGGTAGGCATTATTAATATCTTCATTTCACAGATGTGGAAACTGAGGCAAACCAAAGAATCATAATAATGATAATAATAGTTAATGTATATATATACATATATATATATATATATATGTATATATATAGTACCTATGTGCCAGTCACTGCACTAATTATTACTTTACAAGTTTGCCATTATTATTTCATTTGATCCTGACAACAATCCTGGGAGGTAGATGGCTTTTATTCTCCTCATTTTACAGACGAGGGAACTGAGGCAAACAGAAACTTTCCCAGGGTCATAACAGCTATTTAAAGCAATATTTAAAGCAGGATTTCAACTTGAGTTTTTGTGACTCCAGTCCCAGCTCTCTATCTAATGGACCATCTAAATGTTTCTTCAAGTTTACAATTTTATAGAAGTATAAAATACACACGAAATGCTTTAAAATAAATTACACAGCCACATGAGCAAAACTATTATTATAATCCTCCAAATTAGATGAGCAAAGGGTAAAGGGTCCTGGAAAATGTGTCAGGAAATAAAAAAAAATTGACTTATTCAAACTGTTCTCCCTAAACTCGATTTTATCTCCTGCTATCTGGTTTTTGTACCAGCTGTCCCCCAAGCCTGGAATGCAATCCTTCCTTTCTTCTGCCTCAGAGATGAGCTACCAACCTTCAAACATCTCTCTGAAAGCCTGTCCCGCCACTATTTCTTGGGATAGACATGATATTGGTGCTCAAGTAGTATTTTTGTAAGTGCTTGAAAGGCAGCACCCGTTTCATTTTTGTCTGAGTGCCCAACCAGGAGGGTAGCCATGAGACACAGTGAATAGAGCACTGGGTCTATTTTCAAAAAGACTCATCTTCCCAAGTTCAAATCTTGCCTCAGGTATTTCCTCACTGGGTGACCCTGGGCAAGTCATTTTTCTTTTTTTGTCTCAGTTTCCATATCTATAAACTGAGCCAGAGAAAGAAATGGCAAACCACGCTGGTACCTTTGCCAAGAAAACCCACAAATGGGGTCATGAAGAGTCAGACAAAACTGAAATGAATGAGTAACAACAGCCTAGTACATAACAGGAACTTAGCAAATGTTTACAGATTTCAAGCAAATTAGATTGAAATTGGGAAGGTACATGTATTTGCTATGTTCTTGAGATGAAAGGTTTAAAATAAAAAAAAATACATTTCCTTTTCTAACCACATTCTTTTCCCCTATTTCCTGCCTCTTTGGCATCCTCATGGGTGCTGAGATGAGAGAATTTATCTTCCTTTGCCACAATGTCATCAGGCCTGCTAAACTGGCCAATGGGGCGGGCTTGTGTAGCCACCGTGACTCACAGAAGGTGCTAGAGCTGAGGCGTACAACTCCAGGGATCCTCCTTAGATTGTAAGCTGCTCCAGAGCAGGCACTGTCTTGCTTTTTTTTTCCCCCCTCTCTAATCTGCAGTATTTACCCCAAGCCTGGCACAGAGTAGGTGCTTAATAAGTGTTTTATTGATTGATTAGTGAAGCTTCAGTGCTCGTCTTCCCTACGCAGAGTGGAGAAACAAAGGCATCTCTCTTGTTTCTCCTGGGCAACGAGGTGAGGTATTTCTTGACAAGCAGAGAGGAAAGCATTTGGGGCTTCCAGGAGACCCATGTGGCCGAGTTTGCTGATGGAGGCTGAGGTCACAAGCCGCCTCATTCTATTCTCGCTAAATACCCACTTTCAACTCCTGTCTGGTGAGAGCTTAAATTTCTAAGTGCTCAATGACAAGCTGTGAGGATCAAATGAAAGCATGTATGTGAAGCAGCTTTGAAGGAGATGACGCGCTAGACAAAAGCGGGGTCCTTTCATCATGAGGGCGCTGTTCCTGTTTCCTAGGGGGCTTGTATCCGAGGAAGTCGCTGCCCTTTTCTTGCCCTTAAAAAAGCTGGCTTGAAAGACAAAGTAGAGGCAGAGATAAGTAGGCTGAGGCTCCCGGCTCCTTTCAGTTTAAACACCCAGGAGCTACCGCCAGCTCCCCATGAGTGCCCATAATGGATCCCCCCAAACGGCCGACACCTGGATCCTTTAAAATTCACGCCACGTATTTCCATTCGGCTAGAGCTAATTATCAGAATTTGGGCAGCTGAGGGATACAGCGCCAGGACGACTCATCTTCTCCAGCTCAAATCTGTACTCGGACACATGAACTGTGTGACCCTGGTCAAGTCATGGAACCCTGTCTGCCTCAGCTCCCCATCTGTAAAATGAGCCAGAGAAAGAAATGCCAAACCACTCCAATCTCGTTGCCAAGAAAACCCCAAATGGGGTCAAGAAGAGACGGACACAATTGAAAAATGGCTGAAATACTTAGTAAAATGCATCATGCCTAACGCATGTTTGTTCATTAATTCATTCATACTCGGTTGCAGTGATTTGGAGAAATTTCCAACTTGGAGCCCAACTGCCAGGACAGGGGTAGAAATCTACAGTTCTTCTTCAGTTAACTCTCCAAACCCATACAATTCATTCAGAAATGCCTAATACAGCTTATGAATTACACAAGGGAAAGACTATGCACCTCGAGACCTGAGTTTCTTTTCTGAAGCATTTATTGCCCCCCACCTATTTCCACATCCCTTGTAGGGACATCATGAAGACATTTCAAGGGGGAAAAAAAGAATTTGATGTAGTGGAAATAAAGCACCGGATTTGAGTTCACTTCTCACCTAAGACACTCAGTAAGTGTATGGCTCTGGGTAACTGAACATTTTCTAAGCCTCAGTTTCCTCATTTGTAATAGTGAGGAAATAGAATGTAAACCAATAATGTAAAATGGAGATAGTATTATTACTGACCTCACATGGTTGCTGTGAGAATCCAATGAGATATTACTTGTATATCACTAATAACTGAGTGATTTGAAATTTAAACTAATTGCCCCAGATAAAATTCCTTTGGGGAAGGGAGAGAGGGTGGGAAAAAATGGCATCTTCAGATTCATGGAGGAAAAGAGCTTTGGAACAAATTTGGAACAATTATTTTGGAGTAAAAAATTATTTGGAGTAAAAAAATTTTGGAACAATTATTTTGGAGTAAAAAAAAACAAAACTCCTATCAATTACTTTTCCTTAACCTTATCCAAGTAGTTTCTCCTCTGCTGGGCCTCAGTTTCTGTGTTTAACTCTAGATTTGTGATCCTGAGCAGGAACATTTATCCACGTCTCTTTGACAAGAGCCACTAATCTCATCTGGGATTGGGGTGAAAGTAGAGGGGAATAAGGAGGGGGGATTAGAATATTTTTTAAAAGGCTGCTTTTATGTCTCTGCTGGTGCTGATATATAGGAACATTTAGCATATTAAAATTCAGCTGTAAACAGGTGATTAAGAATCTATTCAAGATGTGAAATCCTGAAATTAATATGCAAGATAAAGCACTCCATAATGAGCTGTCAATAGAGTATATCCAATAGAAGAAAGACAACTGACTGCTATCAGAGGATGCCAACTAAAGAATTATTTTTTTTTACTAAATTGAATAAAGCATTAACCTTTAGGAGTGTTAAATATTAAATTTGGAAACAACAGAAGACAATGGAAAGAATGAAATCTATAGTTAAGAGAAAATACAACCTGGAGGGAGAACTGAAGACCCGTCTCCATGTTCTGGCCCACCCCAGCCCCCAAGTCCCCGACCCGCTTCCATTCCTCTCCTTTTGGAAGCTCTGTCAGTCACTGATATCTCACCTTCATGAGGCTGTTAATCACATTTAGAAAATTTACATGCTGTTAACTGCATATGAAACTCACTTAAATCTGGAAGATTTATTGCCCCTGGATCAGTTTTAGCTCATTTACTCTATCTGTGGCTAATACAAATTCATTCTAACATGAATACACGGCAAGTTCTAGAACCTGAAAATAACCTTTTGGTATGAATGACTGCCCTGATGTGATTCTGAGGCTATTTTGAGAGGTGTAATTCAGCATTTCCCAACTGCAATATACTGTAAATCAATAAAGCAGCCAGCATGTTTTACAATTGGGTACAGGCACACGAGAACGGCAATATAATGTTAAGTATGTCTAAGAGTCAAAACTTTACATTAGCTTTTTTAAAAATTGTGCTGTGAAACAAACTTATTTTCTCTGTACTTCTGAGTAATGTAGATCTGGATTTGGAAGGGATGGCAGAGGACTGGCTGAGTCCCTTTCTTTTAGCAATAAGGAAACAGGTCTAGAGAAATTATTTACAAATAACATGCCCAACATCCCATAGTTAGTTACCATTAGAGGTGAGTTTTGACCTCAGGTCTTCAGACCTTCTTCTCATTCCATCACATGACACACAGAGAAGAAGAAAAAAGTCAGGATTTGGATTTGTCCAAAGTTACACAGCCAGTATCAGAGTAGTAACTTAAACCTCAATGTCTTGACACCAATGTCTTGTCCATTACTACTCTTCCTTGGCTCATGAGACTACCTTCACTCACAGTTAAACATAAAACTAAAACATTTTTTTAGGTGAAGTTGGCATTCCTTCACCCTTCATTGCACTGCTCTTGGGTTGGGGTCATTATCACAAAAAAAAAAAGTCAGGGCTATTTATTCATTTATTTATTTGTTCATCCATCCATTCATCCATTTATTTATTTGTCTGCCTGCTCATTTATTTATTATTTATTTATTCATTTCTTTATCTGCTCATCCACTCATTCATTCATTCATTTATCTATCTATCTGTTCATTTATTTATTTGTTTTAGGAAATGAAAAAGATGTGATAAGCAGATATCTAAAACAAATTCCTTTAAATAAATCAAGCAAGTCTGTTGCTAGGAAGTCCACAATTCAACAACATGGGATAATAGAGTGAGATCTGAAAGGACTTTAGAGTCCATCCAGACTAACCCTTTCATTTCAAATGGAGAAAATAGAGGAATAGGGACGTTAAGGGTTCCCAAACTGGTAAGTATCAAAAATGATTTTATAAATGCTACCCACCCTGGTTTTGGTTGTGTGCAATATCACGCATCTCTCATACTTTCCACACTTCTAAAATAAAGAATTGGCCACATAGAGAGAATTGGTATAGAGTAGAGGAGAGAGGATACAGTGAAGATGTGGAGATTCAAAACAAAGGACCCCATAAAGGTAATTTTAAGTTTGCAGGCTAGTCTCAGTCATAAGATCTCAAGGATCTGAATAGTTATTGCCCTTTTTCTTTGAGGGGGCGGCCAACAGAGGAAACCTGCTACTGGAGAGTTCCTGGTGCCCAGAACTAATGCCTGCTTTCTATACGTACCCCAGTGTTCTAAAATCATTTTTCTTAGTCCTTCATTATTCTACTTTCATTATGTTGCCATTCAGACAATTTCAACTGAGTTTCCAGGAGATATTTCAAACTCATTATGTCCAAAACCGAACTTTCTTCTTTCCCCCAATATGTTTTCCAATCTCCCACTCCCACCTCTGCCACCATGTTCCTGATGGTTAAGGCCAACAAATCCCTAAGACTTGACTTATTCAGCTTCTAATTATTTCTCGCCACCTCTGTGTCCTCTCTATTGCCAAGACCTGTTTATTTAACCTTTGCTATATTTCATGAACATTCCCCCTTCTCCCCTCTGACACTGCCACCATCCAGGTGCAGACCCTCATCACCTCACATCCAGACCATTGCAATAGCCTTCTGCCTCTCCCAATCCCAATCCATCTTCCATTCAGCTACCAAAATGATTCTCATAAAGTCCAAGTCCAACCATGTCACTCTCACACTCAGCAACTCCAATGACTCTCTATTGCCTCAAGGATCAAATTCAAGATCCTCTCTTTGGCTCTCCTCACCTAGCTCACTCCACTCACCTCCTACCTTTCCAATCTTCTTATACCCTGCTTCCTACCAGCGACTCTGATCCAGGGACAATGATCTCTTTGCTGTCTCTGAGATATTTGATCATCTTTTCTTTCAGTACTCATGATGAGGCTAAGCAAAAAGACCACCATGAAGATGATTACAAAGTATAGTTTAAGAGAAAGAGGTAGAGAAGTTATCTGAAAAACTGAACAAGAAGCTCAACAAATTTCTTTGATTCTTCAAGTTGGACACTGGAGAGGAAGGCAAAACATAGGCTAGAAAATATGGCGGAGGTTTGAAAAATTAGCTCAGGAAAAAAGTCTTTTAGATTATTTATAAATGTCACTTCTTCACATAATAAAAATTAATTCCAAAATTAACCAAGTAATTATTAACCATTTATTAAATGCCTACTTGTGTCAGACAGAGTAGGAAGTTCTGAAACATAAAGATGAAAATGAAGGGACTATTTCCTTTATTCTATTGGGAGAGGCCACATATGCATACATGCACATATAAATAGGTACACATGTGCATACATGCATGTATGTATGCATTAGTCCTTTAAAAGTATTGGTGCAGTTTCTGCTTAAAATAGATCACACTTTGTATGGACACATACACACATGTAAGCCTATGTATAAACATTTGTATATTAGGTGGTTATGTAAATGCAAGGCATTTTTTGGAAAACAAAAAACTAGAGACATGTAGGAAGGGACACTTAAACTCAGCTTTGAAGGAAACTAGAGACTGAAATAAGATCACAGTACATCCCAGTACCATGAGATAGTAGAGTCACAGACAGGAGACAAAATGGCATGTGGGAAATTGAATAAGAAAGTCAGCTTGACAAAACCATGGAGAGTGAATGAAATGAAACTTTACATTAAAATCCTGGAGAGGCAGGTTAGAACTAGATTGTTAAAGACTTTTAAATGACAAAAAAGAGTCTATATTTTCTGCTGAGAGTAATAGGGAGCCACAGTAGTTTATTGCACAAGGGAGTAATATGATTAGACTTATGCTTTAGTACTATCACTTTGGCAACTATGTGAAGGATATATTAGAGGGGCAATTAGAAGAGACTGGCCATAAATGATCAAGAAACATCACAAAAATGAAACTGACCATATTTTATGAGCTAGGAAGCAGTTGACTCCCTTTGGTATTATAATATATCAACTGTGTGCACAGTTATTTCATTAATTAATTAAAACAACATTTTTAAATTGGATAGAAAAATAATTATAAGAAGATTTCTATTTTCTGCATTAACAATTCTATCCAATTTAAAAATTGCAACACCTTCAACTTGAATGGTTTCAATGAATTGTTAATGCAGAAAATAGAAATTTTTAAAAAAGATAAAAATATTTCAGACTTTGATCATCACTATATTTTTTTTGCTAAAGTTTCACTGATATAGAGTGGGAGCCATACAAAAGAAATCATAGAATTACAGAAAGTACTTTAGCTGGTGAACACTTGATCTCTTTGACTAAGGGAGAGGTATGACAGGTATGGGTGATGTCAGGTAAGAATTCAAGGCCATTTGTAAAACATTAAATAAGTTTCCACCTTACATTCATAGACCATGAAGCCAATGGACAGATTTTAGGCGATCAAATTGGATGTGTGTGTGTTTGTGTAGGTATGAAATTTTTGTTTCCTATGTATTTTAGTTTATACATTTGAAAATATTTTGAGAATGTGCCCATAAGGCTTCATCAGGCTACCAAAGGACAACAAGCAGGTTGCAAACTCCTGCTCTAGAGGAAGACATTGAAATATCAAGACCAATATTGCATTATAAAATACTAAAAAACAAAACAAAACTGTAGAAGCCAAATGAATCCACAGAAAACTTGGCTTGAGATTCAAATGTGCTGCACCATCTCAAGAGCATTTGTGGATTAATCTAGGAGAAGGACCTCAAACAGAGTATAGGTTATAGTTGTCAGCCTTTCTATAATTATCTATTTTTATCATAGGTGAAATAGAACTGCCATATTTGGACCATAACACCTTAGTTATGTGAGGAAATTGAAATTGCCCTTAAGAAGACAATATCAGGAAGAATGACTTAGCCAGACCAATTACACCCTAAAGAAACTCATGCTGAAGGTGAACATAATTTTGAAAAATTAAGGGTTATTTTTTTCAAAATATCTCAGGAAAGAGAATATGTCAAAAGAATAGAAAAAGTCACAGTTGGTATTATTACCCTAAGCCTCAGGTGATCAAGAGAACAATAATAACCACAAAACAACATACCTAATTTCTTATCATTACAAAATCTTTGAGATTGATCTACCCATGTACAAGGGTAACCTTTGTGAAAATATAAAATGGGAACAGGCTTTTGAAAGTGACTGTCTGCATCTTTAGTCTCACAATTAAGTGAAAGCTACAGAGAAAATAAAGTCATTGTTGTAATTTTTGTTGATTTTAAAATAGATGAGTATTTTGACTTAGAGCAGTTTGACCTCAAAGGCTCTTCTGAAAAAAATAAGTAGTTTTTTGTGTGCATATTAAGATCTTTCAAGGTTCTTGGATAAATACATAAGCGGTGGAGAGAGAAGGTTAATCAAGAGAGTTTACTGGTCAATTTAATTAGCTTAACAGGAATTAAACCTGCATTTGGGACCTCTGACTATCCATACTTTTCTCCATGGAGGGTATATATGCACTTATTGGGATTTTTGTTAAGAGTTTGAAAAACAACTATTGATTAAATTTCAGTGACTAGAGCTATCCAAAGATGATCTGGTTGCTTTGGAAGTCCAAACGACAGGGTAGAGGTACATTAAAGGAACTTTCAAACTCTGGTGAATAAAGGAGGACCCACAAGAGAGGGAAGAGAATTATGGTGATTGATTATGAGCCACTATGATTACTTTATATGTTTTATGTAGTTATTTATGGGCTTCTGTAAATCCGTTATGTCCTCTGAATGTTGAGTGTGGTGAAATAAAAGCTGCTATATGAGCATTAAGTGTTTATTGTCTTAAGTATTTGTATAGGAATTGGGGACCCCATCTCATGATCCATATTTAAGGAAACTCATTTGCACACTAAATAAAAAGATTTCTCAGTATAAATTCTAGGTGGGGAAATAATGAAACAAAAAGGAATTTATCATATTTTGGGGTAACTCTCCATATCAAACTTGGTTTATTTAATTGTAGAACATGAGGGGTCCTGGATTCCAACTGAAAAAGATAATTCAAAAGCACTCTGATTATTAACATCAAATGTGTCACAAAATGGGGGGTAAAGAGCATAAAAGATCACTTATGATGGGCGAGGTCTAAATGAATATATTTCTTCTATATGATAAGAATCTTCAGATACTTTTTATTTGTTGATTTAATTGTGCTACTCAAAACAAGATGCAGAGCATCCTCAGTGAGATTTATAATTACTCAAAAGAGGTCAACCCAAATATGTATAGGAAAATTTGAAATAGATGGGGAATTTTTTTTCACCCACCACGAAATGTAGCTGTAAGTCTGTATTGAATTTAATTTATCAATATATACATTTGGGAAAGCTACAATAAAAAGATAAGGAGTTAGTCCCAGAAATAAATAGAAGAGTGGGCTGGGTTGCCTACTAACAGTGTTCTCAAACTACATCCTTCTTTAAAAAAAATAGACAAGGGCAGCTGGGTAGCTCAGTGGAGTGAGAGTCAGGCCTAGAGACAGGAGGTCCTAGGTTCAAACCTGGCCTCAGCCACTTCCCAGCTGTGTGACCCTGGGCAAGTCACTTGACCCCCATTGCCCACCCTTACCAATCTTCCACCTATGAGACAATACACCAAAGTATAAGGGTTTAAAAAAAATAGACAAACTCAGTTTAATATAAATCTTAAAAATTATAATATAACAGTCTCTGAATAATCAAAATTTCAATAAATTAATGGACAATGTAGAGACAAATGGTAAACACAGCAACTGAATGTCATATATCCAATGATGGTTAAATGAAGTATAGGAAATAGCATAAAGGATATCTGATTTATGATCAGAACAAGGGATTGGTTGGTTATATGATGAGTTTGAAGAATTACTGAGGGAGAGCCTCAGTTTTGCAACAAGAAGGCACTGAATTGTAAAATATTTTGGGAAGAGCTTGAACATGTTAGGAAGATGTCCTGTAGAGAATCTTTTAGAAAATATAGATAGAATCAAATGAGATGAAAAGCTATAGATAAAAACAACATAGTACTACAGTAAAAAAGCTGAATTGGGATTGGAAGAGTCAGTTTTAAATCCCTGCTATGCTATATACTGCCTGTGTTACCCATGGGCAAGTAATTTTCCTTCATTGGGTCTTAGTTTCTTCTAAGAATGAGACAGGTTATATGACCCCTGAGTTTCTTTCCAAGTCTAAATCAAGTAAGGCAAAGGCTAATGGCTTTTTCCTTATAGGTCATTCTCTTTCAATCATATTCCTGGACATTATGAGTCAGTCACTCAGTTAATAAACATTTCTTAAGCATATGATGTGTGCCAGGCACTCTGCTAAGTTCTTTTGTTAAAGAGAATCTCCTATTTATTATCATTCAACTCCTTGGTAGTTTTTCTTGATAGAATCGCTAGAATAATTTGAATGGGATCTGTATTAGTGATGAAGGAGTACAGCAATAGAAACACTGATTTGGAGAATGACCTTTCCAGATTGGAAAGCATTTTAGAGGCCAACTAGGCCAAACCCTTCATTGAAATTGAGATTCAAAAATATTAAGTAACTTGCCCAGGGTCATACAACTAGTAGGTACAAGAGTTAGGATTTTAACACACATTCTCTGACTCCGAATCTATAAAATGCAAAAGGAATTTTGAAACATAATTCAGACAAAAATTTGAACTGAGAGAGTCTGAGATAGCAGAAAAAGCAATTCACAAAACAGAATTAAAATGTCTATTCGCTCCCTGGGTGTTTCTGTCCAGTGTCTGAATCACAAAGGAGACAAAAATAGCTCTGGAGGCTTGAAGCTAAAGGGCTGGAAGATTTCTCTTCTTATGGGGGAAAAGCTATAACAGAGCTGATTAAAAGCAGATGGCAACAGAGAGCAGCAATAACTCAGCAGAGCTCCCTGGCAGAAAGTAGCGTGATATTATCACCAGAGAATATTATCAGCTTTGTAGAACTGGTAGTACAAGTTATCTTGACCACATGTGTTTCTGGCTATATATGTTCCCTCATGTGCTCCCCTTCAAGCTTATTCTCCTTTTAACTGTGTTCATTGTGTTTATTCCTTTGTCTAATGGTATTGTGGCAACCTGTGATAAAATGTTCTTTTGAGTGTATATCAATAATTTTTTATGCTGTTTGATCAAAATCTAATACTTTAAAATAAAATGTCTCTTGGTTGGCTTAGTAAAAGTAAACACATTGGTTAGGGGCATGTAAGCTATGATTTGGAGTAGATATGAACCCAAAAGTGTTGATCTATGGTTTTGTGTGGATGCTGACCCAACTTTACTTTGAATCTAGGCTATCTTTCTGGTGTTCCTCATGTAAAGGAGGTTCCTGTGCTTTGTGTACTTTAAAAGAAAGGTAAGAATTTAATAGATAAAAAGGGAACAAGAGATAGTCTAGGTCTAGTCATGTGTCATCCCTTAATGAATGATAAGCTTCCATGGGCAAAGACTGTATTTTATCTTTATGCCTTGAGGATGATCAAGTGCTAAAAACCCATCTCTTGAATAACAATTGTGGTATACATATAGGTGACCAATATGGGCTTCAGAATTACTAGTTTTCTGTATAGAGTGATTTTTTTTTCTTAAATTTGTGACTTATCCATCCTACTTGTGGATTATTCAAATTCCTTTTTTGTGTTGTTTTTTATTTTCCTTTTTTGGCTATATTAGTAATAGTTCAAGCAAAGAATGGAGACCTTATTACGTGCTAGGAACAAGACTAACAGCTGATAATACAAATATAAACACCAAGAGATGTTCTGCTCTTAAAGAGGGTATACTCTAATGAAGTGATAATGGAGAGCTAGAAAGAGTTAGGAGTGGGAAAGGAAGTACATTCATGGTGGTATGGTTTTGTAAATAGCTGGAAAGTAATGTCAAAAATGGTCCTAAATATGATGAGGCCAAAGTTCACCTAGGAGAACCTATGATCACAAGGGGGATGGGGTAGAGAAGCATAGTTGGATCTCAAAAAGCATAGGTTATAAATAGCTAGGAAGCCTGTTTCACTGGTAATGGGTTGGTTCATTGCCCCAACCTTTTTCCACCTATAATCCAGACATTTATCTAGGGGTTATTATCCTCTGAAGTGTTAGCAGGTACTTCTTTAATCTATACCTTTATTTACATGAATCAATTGTGTAAATACTCATGTAATTATAAATTTATAGCTGAATGGAACCTTAGTGATAAGGTTCACTAATTTTATAAAGGAAGATATTAAAGACCAGAGAAGTTAACTGATTTGCCCAAGATCACAGAGATAATGGAGAAGAATTTGAGTCCAGGTCTTCCTGATTCCAAGACTAATTCCCTATCCATAATGCCATACTGCCTCTCTTGCAACTCTCTTACCTGAATTCCAACCACAAGTTCATAATGGTAGCAGGAAACTATATTCTCTAGCAATAGGCATCATAGTACAGTGAAAAGAGGATATGGCTGGGAGGCAGAAAACCTGAATTTTAGTTGTCCTCCTCTCTCTAACAAGCTTTGTGATCCTGGTCAAGATAATCCTCTCTATCACACTCACATCTCTTATTTTAAAAATGAAGCAGTTACTCTAGATGAGCCATATTGACCCTTCCAGTTTGAAAATTCTATACTTTTTTGTCAAAGTCAGTTTTCAGGCTAAAGAACTTGGTAAAAATCTGTTCAATGAGAAAATGAAACAATTAGATTTTACTTGGTTTTCCTCAAATTTCAACCTCCTCCACATCTGCCAACTCCCTCCTCTATATACCATTAAGTCATCGCCACTGGGATATTTTTTTCCGCCTCTTAGAATTAGCATCTTCACAGAATCACAGCCCTTTTGGGCTTCACACCATGCAGGTGCTGAGTGTGCACTGGTGGCAGCACATACAGAAGGAGCAATGATAATGATACCTTGCATCTCTGTGGAACTTCTCCCTTTTTGGAGCACTTAGTCTCATGTCATTGGAACCTCCTGATAGCCTGAGGATACAGGGAGCTAGGTTTTTTGTTTTCAATTTCTTTTATAGACAGAGAACATGAGATTTGGCAAACTTCTCCAAGGTCATACCATTAATAATAACGGTTCATATGTATACACTTCAAGGTTTGTGGCAAACTTTTCTTATAGCAATAACCTGAGGTAGACAAGGCAAGTGTTATTATAGGAAAGTATCTATTTTATATATGGGGAAACTGAGCTTCAGAAAAGTAAAATAACTTGCCCAAAGCCACAGTTTTTAAGTGTCAAGGCAGGACTCAAAAGCAAATCTCTTGCTCCAAGACCAGTCCCATTTCCATAATCCCACATTGCTTCCAAGTTCATCAGAGGCAGTGCAAGTTCTAGAATCTAGACTGAAATGTATTAGTTATTGCTCAGAAATGGAACTAACCAAAGCAAAATGGGGCATTGCCCAATCTACCAGAAACTTGCTTTGTGGTCTTCTTAGGACATGGGGTACAACTTCCTCCAGAGGTTTTCTGGTACGGATAGATTATCCACTCCCAGTAAAGGTACTACTCTAGGAGCTGCTTCAAGTCCCGCCTTTAATCACCTCCCTTAAAGATATGCTACATCACCCCAATTCACTTTGTCTCGGTTTCACTGATGGGGAGGAGCTGGTAGGTGACAATGGGGCAACCTTTGAAACCCCCTTATTACAGAGCCCATATCTTCAAGACTTTCTAAGATAAACAACTCCTTTTCAGACATGAAACCAGTATTTGGAGTCAATGATCCAATGTTTGTTTTATTTTATTTTATTTTTTTATGTTGAGATCAGTTCTCCTTATTTCAAAACATATAAAGATAAATGACTTAACCAGCTAATTGAGTTCATTGCCTAAAGAATGAATTTCCACTATGCCAGGTAACCTTTGTCTAGGGTCCTACCAGTATCCAGAATAATAAAACATTGTGTTTGAAATCCGATTTCCAATCAGTGGCATGCATAACAGGGCAACCTTCTTTATCTTAATAGCTTGATAGTAACTGGCAAGGGCAATAACATGGAGATAAGGCTGGACTCATATCTTTCCCTGTCAACAGGCTTGGCACTCTGTTCATTTTTATTCTTGAGTAAGTGAATTAATCAATTTTCCCTCACTGTGTTACTTGTAACAGTGTCTGCAGTGTTGTGGGGAGACTTTAATCATATGCTATCAGTCCTAGAGACAGTGGAATTTTATAACTTTTGTTTTTCTTTGTATAAATGGAACCATTTGCCAAAAGATAAATCTGTTTTTACAGGGGCAGTAAAACAACTTCTTTGTAGGACTCCCCTGATAGGGACTATTGCTAAGAGACATTGTACTGTTTTTCCCGTCTGCTTTCTTGATAGCAAGGGCTTAAATTCTAATGACATAGAGGTATGGAGGACCTACTTTTTGGCCACCCATTTGTTCTTTAGTTTTCCCACAGGTTCTTTTTTTATTGTTGTTTTAAAATAAATTTTGTTGATATCTTTTTTTTTACTTCACCAGATTTTCTCCCAGTATCCCTTGTCCTTCCTACTCTGAAAGAGCTAACCTATATAACAACAATTTCTTACTGAAAACAAAAAGCAAGAGAAAAAAAATAGTTAAATAGAGATAGATAAATATATTGGAAAAGAATGAAAATATATGTAGTATATCATTCCAGTAGACCTTAGAGATCTTCTCATTTCTCTTATTTGGTGATAAGTTTATTCTTTGTAATTTGTAACAGTCACTTTTGATTGTTTTGTGGATGTTTTCCTCCCTTCCTTCCAATTCTGTCCTATATTCACTTTCTTTACCAATACACTCATATTGCTAACTGCAAGATGTAATTAATAACATTATTATGGGAGCAACTCTGGCCTAAAATCACAAGCTACTGTTATGTAAAGGATGGCAACATGGAATCCCTGCAAAATACAGGGTCAGCCTCACCCAGAATTCTAGGGGACCCCCCTGGAGAACTTTGGGTGAGGGGACAGACAGTTGAGAGGGTGTTAGTCAGTTGCTTCTGGAGGGTTAATGTGGGCAGATCTCACTGCTTATTGCTCCTGACCCTGTATTTTGCAGGGATTCCATGTTGCCATCTTTTACATAACAATACTCCAGCATCTGAAGGACCAAGGTTGTGGCTGAGCCAAAGGGCTAAGGAAAAATAGATTGAAGGCACAATAAACAGCAGCATTTTACAAAGGATGACTTCCATGGAAGAAGCAGCATAAGACATAATGATGAAGAAGATGAAAAGGAGATGGATTGGCCACGCAGTAAAAAGGAAGGACAATAGTCTAATTACTGCCCTGCATCATTTAATGGTGCCTTCAGTATTTTGGACTTATCCTTTTTGAAGGATATACAGGATGACATGGACAATAATTGAAACTGTTTGCAGTCATATGAATGAGATGGACCCACACGATCCAGAATTTGGAATTATTACTATCTGGGTAAAAGCGACCAATCAATTAATCAACAAGAATTCATTAAATGCTTACTCTGTGCCAGGTACTATGCTGATTGCTGGGGAGACTAAGACAAAAATGATAATTGTTTGCCCTCAAAGAGTCTACATTCTGTCAAATCAAGTTCAGTGGGTCATGAGAGTGGTAACACAGGAGATGAAATAATAGAATTTATGAATCAAACACCATCTAAACCTATCCCTTAGTCGGTATGACTCTAAAAAGCACATTATTTAATTCTTCAAAAGGAATATAGGAGATGTCTGAGTTACCAATGCCTCACACAGGCAAGATGTATTGTTTGCCTTGCCCAGGTACGTTGTCCTCTACATTCTCTCCTCCATCCATTCAACTGAATTTACTGTACACACAAGAATATGGAATAATGGGCTATGGGGAAAGGGTAATATGGTGACAGGAACCAGAGAGTTGTAGGGTTGGCAGCTCGTGGAGAAGTAGGGCAACTATGTAGCACACAGGTAGGGGACTACCAGAAGCAGGGAGCATTCCTCTGCCCAGATATTAGCCCTCTGAGTCAAAGATCTCTAATTATTACTCCCTTGTTCTATAGCTTTACCCACGCCAATGAAGTCACAACAATGAAATCACATTTGAAGCAATGGAGGAGCATTGAGGAAGGAAGAGGATGCATGTGACCCTGGGGGATCATTCCAATCAACAAATAACCATCAATAGTGACAAATGTTAAAACCGTATTGTCAAAGAAACATGAATATAATCTCCTCCTCCTGAATGTCTCATTCTATCAACTTGGTTCTTCAATTAGAGAAAGCTTCAAAGCAATAGCTCATTCTTAGCAGCAATTTGCTAGCTCGAATGATGCCATTAACAATCCTATTAATTGATGCTAGTACTACTACTACAACTAGTACTACTACTACTAATACACTAACACCCTTCTCTCAAAAAACGCTGATCACCCTGCCCGAAGGAGCAGTAAATGGAGAGGGCAGTGGAAAGATAGATTTCTCAATTGGGGGAGGTTATAATGCTCAAAAGCATCATTTCTGTTTTGGACTCTGATTACCTTGCCATAATCACTCCCTTGTATTCCATTATTACTCATAATAAAAGTCCATATAGCGGAGGAATATTGAATTAACAAAAAACATTTTCATCTAGGGGATAGAGAGTAACCTGAAATGTGAGAGACGGCAAGCATGACAGGAAGGCAGTATAGAGAGGGGAGCATTCAACAGTTAGAGTTAAGCTAATAGCAATTAAGGAGGGAAAAGTCAGTGTCTGCTCCTTTCTGCCATCTCCATAATTAAACAATAAGACCACTATATCATTTCACACACACATACACACTCATACACACTATAAATACAAAATTAAAAAGCTTCTATGAAATGTCAGAAGCATTTCCTTGTGAGTTTTTATCAGCCATGCAATGATCACATTGATTCTGCATGCCAAATGAGATAACTTTCCACTGTGTTTATTTTTCTCCCAATTGCCTCCAAGAATGTAATAAAATTAAATCGAATATGATATTAAAAATAAATATGCATGAATAATCTATGTAAATATCCATTTTAGGATCTTGGCTTTAAAATATGTGTATATTTGTGTGTTACATGTACATATGACACAGACACATATAGCAGCTAGGTAGGTGGTGGTACAATGGATAGAGCATCCGACCTGGAGTCAGGAGGAAGACTCATTTTACTAAGGTCCAAAATGGATTTAGGGACTTATTAATTGTGTGATCCCAAGCAAGTAACTTAATCTTGGTTGCCTCCAGAGCACAGGATGGCTGAGCTACAGCAAAAATGTCCTCACCCATTCCTCCCTTCCCCAAACAGTTCCAGTACCTACTAAAACAACGTTCTCAGGTGTCCCTTTTGATGGATTTCTTGTAGTTATGGGAAAGAGAGTACAGCATGAAGCTTCTAATAGGAAATGGAACTATATTTAATAGATGTTGAATTATGTAAATTATAATGGGGGGGGGAACTGTAATCTCTCAGTCTCCTTGTTTATCACTTGTACAAATGAATGGTGGATGTCCATGCACTGTTAGCTCTTACTATTGTGTCTCCCCTTTTATCCTGAGTAACTTCCTTAAGATTGTCCCTTTGTGCTGACCAGATAATAAAAACAACACTAAACAATACTACTTTCCACATCCTATGAATGGAGTAACAGAGCTGGAAAAATTGTCCATGGCATTTAAACCATGAATGTGACATTTCTTTTTCTATACAGTAATTTCCCTGAAAGAAACCAAGTTATTGCGCCCAGGAAGGCAGGGGAAACTCCTCATTTGGTTGAGGAGACTTGGCTATTACACCTTTTGGTTAACAATAAAAAGGACACAATACAGAGGAGTAAGTCATGAGTGAGGAGAATCAGGAACCAAACCTGAGCAGGATCAAAACAAGGTTAAAAGACACTTGACCTGACAAAAATGTGCCAGGTTAGGCAGTGCTATTACAGTCAAAAAAAATCTGACAGTGTCCCTATAGGGTGTCCAGCTGGTATTTCCATGACAAATTCTAGTACAATTATGGCACAAAAAGACTCTATGCGATCTTTTGCAAATCTTTATTTAGAAAATAAGCAGTGTTTGCAAGCAAACAAAGAACTGAGAAATAAAGAATGCAAAAGAAAGCAAATCTTCATATTTTCCAACCTGGGAAATCTGAGGTATCAATTATAACTATGTGTCTTGCAGTTTGGGGGAGAATGTAAGATTTGAGATCAGAAACAAATTTAGTTGGTTCAGAACAGAGCTCATAGACCTAAATAGAAAATTTTTGCACCTGGGGCCAAGGTCGGAGTAGAAATGGGGTGGGAAACACCTGGATAATGTAAAGGAAGCATAACTGGATGCTAGTCTACTGCTAGGTTTCTATGTAGCTGAAGGCCTAGCCATTGCTGGGGAGATTGGAAGCCAGGGGCATTGGCTGGGTCTGCTGGTGCCTTCTGAATTCCAGTGCTCTGAAGTGAAGCTTAAATAATCCCACCTTAGTTATGGTTAGAGGAGGGAATTTGTTCTCTCTCTCTGTCTCTCTTTCCGTCTCTGTCTCTTTCTATCTTACTCTGTTTTTCTTGCCCTCCCTCTCTCCCAGCATCACATTTATCAATTTTATAAGTGTCTATTATGTTATAGGAATTGTGCTAGAAAAAGACTAGAAAAAAATAAACCTTCCCTCCACTTAAAAAAAGATTATATTCCTTTTAGGGAAGGCAATCCCATGTTGTATATATAAAAGTGTATACTTTTGTACATATAAAAATATATACATAATAACTCAATATATAGAATACAAGCAAAATCATCAAAGGCAGTTAAATACAAGGAAATTAAGAAAGGAAGGTATAAGCAGAGAGAGAGAGAGAAAGAGAGAGAGTGTGTATGTAGGGCTAATAAAGTCTTTATAGAAAAGATGGTGCTTGTGCTGCATTCTGAAGGAAGAAAAGGTTTCTTTTAGGCACAGATGAAGAGAGAATGTATTCCAGTAATGAAGCCAAAGGCATGGTGATGGGAGATGGGGGGACTACGTGTGTCCGGATTTAAGTAAGTTAGTTTGGTTGGATCATAGAGCATAAGAAGAGGAGCCACATATAACGATGCTGGAAAGAGAGAGCAAGGCAAAGTTATCAAAGGATTTTAAAGAAAAAATAGGAGTTAATATTTTTACTGAGAGGCAAGAGGAAGCCAATGAATTTTGAATAGGGAAATGATATGGTCAGATCTGTACTTAAGGGGGAAAAAAACCTCTGGCTGTTGTGAGAAGGCAGAGAAATCAATTAGGAAGCTGTTATAACATTCTAAGTCAGAGGTGAAGAGGACTCCAAATAAGGGGGTGTCTGTGTGCATAATGAAAATGGGGCAGATTAGATTGGAGTGAGATTGTGGAGGTAACTGTAAGATTTCACAACAGATGGGATATATATATATATATATATATAGTAAAGGAGAGTAAGAAACTGAATATAACACTAAGGTTATAAAGCTGGGAACCTTGAAGAATGACAGTGCCTTTGCCGTAACTAGGAACGTTTGGATTAAGGTGGGTTTTGGAGGAAAGAAAATGAATTCTTTTTTGGACATATTAAGTTTGAGATGCTTTTTGGACATCAAATTCAAAATGTCCAATAGGCAGTTGAGGATCTGGAATGAAAGTTCTGGAAAAAGATTGGGGCTAGATGTATGTATCTAAAAATCATCCAGAGATGATAATGAAACCATTGGGAATTGAAGCCACCAAAAGAGAGTTCAGACAGAGAAGAGGACCCAGAACAAAGCCTTGGGGAAATGAGGAATGGAGGATAGATGGTGAGAGAGTTTATATTAGAAAAAGAAAGGGAGGAATAGTCAGCCAGGTAGGAAGAGAACCAGAGAGGCCAGTGCCAAGAAAAGCCAGAGGCAAGATAGTATCTAGCAGGGGATAGTGGTCAATGATATCAAATGCAACAGAGAGATGAGGACTGAGAAGAGAACAACAGATTAAATAATTAAGACATTATTGGAAACTTGAGGGAGAATATTTGTAGTTGAGTAATGAAACTGGAAGTCAGATTATATAGAGTATTAAAGAGATAGTGAGAAGAGAGGAAGAAGAACCAAGGCTTATAGATGCTTTGTTGTTTTTTTTTCTCCTTGAGATTTGACTTACAAAGAGAGGATGGATATAGGAAAATGGTCAGAACAGGGTTGTTTTTTTAAAGCAGATTTGGCATGTCTGAGTCAGAAGAAGAGGGATTGGTAGGTAGGGAAATATTGAAGACTAAGGATAGAATGTGATAGGGAGCAGGGTGCGTGCTTATGTTCCTATAAATGTGAAAGGGCAGTTAGGTGGCAAAGAGTAGCAGTTCTGGAGTTAGAATGACCTGATTTCAAATCTGGGCTCAAACACTTAATAGCTGTATGACTCTGGGCAATTCACTTAATTCCATTTGCCTCAGTTTCTTTATCTGTAAAATGAGCTGGAGAAGGAGATGGCAAACCACTCTAATACGTTTGCCAAGAGAACTCCAAATGGGGTTACAAAGAGTTGGACATGACTTAACACTCAACAACGATAGTTAACAACAGCTGGAATAACATTAACATTTAATAAACTTTAAAGCCTCTATATCTATTATTACTCATCTTCTTTGATTATTATTAAGTTGCTTAAAACTAAAATTTAATTTAAAGGCAAAGAATGCAGGCAGCCTTAAGTTCAAATCCAATTTCAAATGTTTATTAGTTGTGTAACCTTAACCTTTGCCTGCCTCAGTTTCCTCAACTGTAAAATTGGGATACTAGCACTTCTCTCCCAACGTTTTGGGGAGGATCAAAGGAGATAATATTTGTAAAGTGCTCAGCATAGTGCCCGGCACAGCGTAGATACTATGTAACTTCTTTTTAGGGAAGGAGAGCATTTTGATTTTTTAAAAAATCTATTAAAATAAATACATAACTTTGTAATTTTGAGAGTCTGTGTCACAGTTGAATGACCTTGGTAGTCCATTTGACATGATATTTCTTGTACAACTGCTGAAGAAAAGCAGACTTTTGGTGTCTCTGCAGGTTGGTTGTTCTTATCAAAGGATCATCTAGGTTAAGTAAATCACTTTTCCATATATACAACATACCCTATGAGTGTCTCATTTTGTTCCAATAATAACGATAATAGCAATAAGCTAACGTTTCTATAGTGCTCACTATGTGCTAGGCATTGTCCTACATCCTTTCAATTATTCCATTTGATTCTTACAACAATCCTCTCATGTAGCTGCTATTTTTAAACCCCATCTTTACAGATGAGGAAACTAAGGCAAACAGAGGTTGAGTAAATTGCCCAACTCCACATAATTGGTAAGTGTTTACGGCTGAATTTGAACTCGGGTCTTCCTGACTCCAGTCCCAATGCCCTAGTCACTGTACCACCAGCTGCTCCTATCAAGCAGAAAAATAAAAAATTAAGCTAGTGCCTTGCCAAATCAGTGGTACAATAAGAATAGTGGGCACAAAGCATCTCTTCTATGTTTATGATACAATTCCCCACAAATATATATATATATATATATAAAAGTTCAGGGAAAAGTGGGCTTCAGCTTAGATGACATGGTCAAAAATAGACATTTGAAATCTTTTTACTGGAATCTTTGAGATGCCCCCTTTTGGAATGGTGAAGCTTTTTCTCCTGGCCTCTTCACTTTCCTTCCTTCTTCTCCATCAACTGCATCCTTCCCTGGAGCTGGGCTCCAAGACTTTTGCTCAAAGCTCCCAGGCACTGTTCCATTGTAGCTTATTGGAGACCCCCAGGATGTGGCCAGCTTGGTCACTTTCAATTGTACTTAATTGAAATTCCTTTTATTTATTTATTGGGATCCAGTTCTTATTGAAATCAAATTTATACCTCTGATCAATATTGTTTGATGAAATCAATATGTGGCCTCACCTGATAAAGGGATCAAGTCTAATGGGGTGGTGGTGGCTTGTAGATTGATTGGCTCAATTAACTTCAACTTTCACTCTACTAATTAATCTAATTGATTTGATACCCAGAGAGATGTATCAATTCACCTAAATAAATGTTAAATCAATTATTTCTTTGAAGATCACATCTCCACTTGAAAGGGTCACTTTTTATAAGTTCAAACTCAATGGAAATTCTAAAGTTAAAAATAACTATGCCTTAATGAGAATTAGTACTTTGTACTCAAAGAGTGCCTTGACTCCATCTGAGGCATCTCAGCAGCTTTGATCATTGTTTCTGGCAAACAGGGCGGTAAACAGGTTCTAGAGTGGGTGCAAACTATTATTACAGAGAGTTAACAGATGGAGAGAATTGAATCACAGGAAAATCGGATGTCTTGGCCAAAGTCACAGAATATTGGAATGAGTACTGTAATCCAGGAATAGAATTTTCAACTCCTACATTCCATCTGCTTCTCATGCATGACTTGGGTGCTCTTTTAAATGAAGAATCTTATGATTTTAATAATAAAACAAAGCCAAGAACAAAATTTTGTTACCTGGAAAAAAATAACAGCCTTAGGGTCACTGGGATGAACTGGGATCAAATTCTAGCTCTGCTCCCACTAGTTTGTTGATTTTCATTCACATCTGATTCTTCCTGGCCCTAGTCAGGGTTTTCTTGGTTAAGATACTAGAATGCTTTGCCATTTCCTTTTCCAGCTCATTTTACAGATAAGGAACTGAGGCAAACAGAGTTAAATGATTTCTCCAGGGTCACACAGCAAGTGTCTCAGGCCAGATTTGAACTCAGGAAGCTGAATTTCCACGTCAAGCACTCTATCCACTGTACCACCTCACTGCCTATGTGACTTTAAATTTATCACAGTTTCTTCATAAGTAAAATGGTTACAGTAGTACTTGCACTACTTATCTTGCAGGGCAGGCACCCTACAAAACTTGGTAATTATTATGAGAAGATTGGAATAGATAATCTCTGAGCTCCCAACTTTAAAATTCTGTGATATAATATAAAGGCAGCCTTCCACTTCTCTTAAATCCTATCCTATCTCTATCCTTTTCCCATTACAGTGAGTACAAGTATAGTCCACTCTAAGTATAGGATTGACCAGAATCTCTCCAAGGAAATAGAGAAAGTTTAAAAAAATGAATTTTTAATTAGTAAAATTTTAAGCATCAAGCTAAATAAAAATAAATAAATAAATAAATAATAAACTATTTTAGGCAATATGTGAGAGAATTTTTTCTGGAATAGGAGTTGAGCTGGAAGGGCAGTCTTTGAACAATTTGGGGATAAATCTTCATTCTTTTTCTTAAATATCACCATTTGTGGGAACAAAAAAACCCTCCTCTGCATAGGAATAGTCTTATATACAGATTAGTACGAGGCATATCTCTTGTAGTTCCAGAGTTTATTTGTACTTGAAGTTAGCCTTATCTGGCTCTGTCTTTCCCCTGGTCCAATCCAACCTGAAGAGTGCTTTAAATCTTTTCTTAAAGAACTACCATTAAGGATGATAAAATAGTTTGGCTTCCTGATCCATTTCACCCCCAAGCTCTACGATGAAATAACATGGATGTCAGTAGTGTCTAATTTTATCTTGGAGCTAATTGTATATCCTGTGGGATACTCTAAGTCTGGGGTATTGTTTTTGCCTAGAGTAATGGATGTTGAGCTACAAAGGATGAATGATTTTTTGTTTCTGGCACCAGTATTAATCTGGTGGTCTGAAGGTAAATATATCTGGTTGTTCAAAAAGTCATTTTTCTTATCTAAATCAAAGAATTCCTTTACATCTGGAAATCCCCAAACCCTGGGGTTCTAGCTCTTTCTAAGATCTGGGAAATGAAGAGATCGAGTCACACAGCCTCTCGAGACTCTATTAAGCAGACTACTCATGCTCATGAGAAGTTTTATATGCAAAGTCAATCCATCAATGGACAAACATTGATTAAACACTTGTTCTGTGTCAGGCATTTTACCAAGTGTTGAAGATACAAAGAAAAAGACAAAAGATTCTGACCCCAAAGTGCTTACAAACTTGGGTTGCTTCAGTGTCTGGTGTCTCTTAAGAGTTTAGGGCAATTATTTTGGCCCCAGTTTATGTGGACTTTAAATTTTATTCCACTTCTTTCTTGATGTTATGAATCCATGAAAAAGCAGGTAGGTAACACAATGGATTGAGTGCTGTAGCTGCAGTCCGGAAGACCTTGAATTCAAATCTAACCTCAGGCATTTACTAGCTGAGATTTTTACACAAGTCACCACTCTCTCAGTCTCCTCTGTTATTAAATGGGGATAATAAAAACACCTCCTTCCCAGGGCTGTTATATTTACATTTATTCATTTATTTATTTACTTATCTATCTATCTATTTATTTATTTATTCACTTATTCATTCAATCATTCATTTATTTATTTACTTATTTACTTATTTATTTATTTGTTTGTTTATTTATACATCCATCCATCCATTCATTTATTTGTTTGTTTATTTGTTTATTTGTTTATTTGTTTATTTATTTATATAGAGCTTAACACAGTACCTGGCACATACTGGGTATTTAACAAATGCTTGTTTCCTTCGTTTCTTGTAGCTATTTCAGGGACATTATGAACAATTTCATGCTCATTCTCTATATTTCCTAGGCAGGACTTATTCAGTGTTCTAAGGGTACTCACTATGTTCTGTAAATAAAGCAGGATAAAAATGTGTTTTTTTAAAAAAAGGCATTCTCAGTTTTTACCTGAGGCTTTTGTGCCTAAAAAGAACAGAAAACTAAATCACGTACAGCAAGAACTGACAGATAATAGATGGATGTGGATGTCCACACTACATTATATGTAGTACGTTGGTATTCTTGCCATATAACTAGCAAGGGGGAGAATCTCAAATGTGTAAGGAGGCTGTGTTATGGCAGATTTGTTGGCAATGGAGAAGGATGGAAAGAGAGATGGTCTGCACTGCTGGGGGAGGGAATAGCTTCAGCAGTGAGATCGGAGATCAATGGAAGTTAAAAAAATGTTTTAGATGACCTTTTAGATAGAAGGATCTGAGTCAAATGAATGAAAAAGATTTTCCAATTTTTAGAGGATGATTCTACAAATGCTTGTCTTTGAGATCTATCAAAGGAGTAAACCTGTAATTTCAATACTTGTACTGTGAACCCCCAAGTTACAAATGGAAGTCACAATTCCTGTGGCAGGCATTTTGTTAGACTGTCAGGTAGCTCATTTTGCTGCCGTTTCCTATTTTTAACATTCTCTTTACATAAATAAAATGTAACACAGGGAAAAAGGAAACACCTGAACAAAAACTCATGATGAGGTGCGCCAAAGAGCACTTGCATTATTCATTCCAAATGCTTGGTTGACAATGAATCTTCATTGAATATTTTCAGTGTTATAAGTATTACTGAAACTATAAATGTGTTCTACCAAGTGAGGAAATAGAATAGCCCTTGGTCAGAAAGCCTCTACTAGGATTCGGCAGCCTTCGAATATTTATGTGAAATGTGTATAGCATAGAACAATCTAACGTTGACCCTAACATTACCCTGATACAACTCCTCTACTTAGATCAGAGAATTTCAGTGCTGGAGGGGACCTGAGAGACATCTTTGTTCAAGTCTCTCATTTCACAGATGAGGAAACAAATTTGATCCTAATGTATTATGGGGTGTGGCGTTCTAGCTACTCTCTCTGTGCCTCTGCATCAGCCTTTTCACATACCTGAAAATGCACTCCTTCTTTCCCTCCATCTCCTGTGTTTTTACAAGCATTTTAAATGCCATTATCTTCATGAAGCCATCCCTGACCACCTCCATTCATTCTCCCTCACTCTGAATTTAAATACTTTGCTTTTATTTCTATTTATCCTCTAGATATTTATGCTATAGATGTACTACTTGTCTTTTCCACTAGAAAATAAACTTCTTTCATATGGGAATTGTTCCTTTTTTTTAAATTTGTGCCTCACTGGGACCTAGCACATTGTTTTCTTGAATCTTTTCAGTTGTGTCTAACTCTTCTTGACCCCATTTTGGATTTTCTTGGGAACAATACAGGAATACTTAGCTCCAGTGTTTTCTTTTCCAGTTCATTTTGCAGATGAGGAAACTGAGGCAAACAGAGTTAAGTGACTTGTTTGGGGTCACACAGCTAGTATGTGTCTGAGGCCAGATTTGAATCTTCCTGAATCATCTTCCCCAGCCCTCTGTCCACTGTACCAGCTAGCTGCTCTAGCATAGTATAGGTACTTATTTGTTGATTGATAGGGTCTTGAGTTACATATTTCTATAAGACCCTTTTGGAAGCCTTGACACTTATTAGCTGTGTGATCCTGAGCAAGTCACTTCATTTTGCTTGGCTCAGTTCTTCATCTGTAAAACAAGCTGGAGAAGGAAATGGAAAACCACTCCAGTATCTTTGCCAAGAAAACTCAAATGAGGTCAGGAAGAATTGGACATGACCCAAAAATGACTGAACAGAAACAACATGAAGGCCTCCTGGTTATTGCTCAGTTTTATATTAAAAGAATGGCACAGTCATCCTGCTATTTCTTGTATTTCTTTGCATGTTCTCTATCTATCACAGTGTCCTGCATGTTTAGGTACTTAGCATTTTTCTTGTTTGTTTGAGGCAGTGGCATACTGAATAGAAAGTCAGATTGAGGACTGGTTTTAGAGTAAAAAAGACCTGAATTCAAGTCCCATCTCTGATATTTACCAGCTGGCATATGAGAGAATCATTAAGATGACTAAGATAATAACTAAGATCACAATCTGAGATGCTAAGTCACAGAGGAGTAGCAGATTAACATTGGTAAAGGAAACTTTCTATAACAATAGTTCTCAACCATTTTTGTCTTAGGAAATCTTAATACTATTAAAAACTGAGAATCCCAAAGATCTTTTCTTTATGTGGGTTAGATTTACTGATATTTATCACATTGAGAATTAAAATTGAATAAAATTTAAAAATATTTATTATTTAAAGGACTAATGATCAATTTATTATATTTTAATATAAATAACATTTTAAAATGAGAATAATTATATTTTCCAAAATAAAAAAATATTAGAGAGAAGAGTGGCATTAATTTTTTTGCAAATATTTTTAATGTTTGACTTAAAAGAAAACATCTGGATTCCTTTATCTGCCTCTGCATTCCATCTGTTGTGACATTTTGTTTTGGGTCTAGTATATAGAGAAAATCAGGCGTTATATATGCATATATATGTATATATATATATACACAGATGTATATATATATATATATATTTGGAAACTGGAAGAATATTTTGATAGACAAATAATGCCTTATTATTCTAATGAAGTTAGTTTTGACCTGATGGATCTCCTGAAAGGGTCTCACAGACCAGCTGAGGCAAAATCAAGGATCAAGAAGATTGATTGATATGAAGGTTAACTTCATATAGGGGAGTGTGTGAGGGAATTTCCTGTCTTTTAGGAGAAAGTTCCTTTATGATCTAATAAATAATAATGATCATCATCATGAATCTTCTTATTACTAGCATGTTCTACAAACTTTCTGCTTTGCATTTATGTGGTGTCTTTTATTCTTTCTGTTCTGGATAATTTAAAAAGCATTAATCATGCCCAATAGTGTTCTTGTAATGACTAAAAATGCCAGTTTTCACCGGTTACCATTTCTTGACAAGGTCTTTTGGTGTCACAGGTGTTTTCTTGAGAATTCTTCCTTTTCTGCAGTAACCAATTCAACCCCTAGCAATCACCCAACCCACTACATTTATTTCTCCTACACGAGGCCATATTCCAAATCTTTTAGTCACATTCAGATTTATAAAATGACTTATAGCTCTGAAAATGTTGGCTGAACATTCAGCACAGATCATACATTTCAAGTGCATGATGCAAATAGTTTTTGGCTCATGATTACAGGCTAGTAACTTCTGAGGTTCTATTTTCGTTCCAAATAACTTATTGTATTAGCTTTATATCCTAAGTTCCTTGGACTGATTAAAGGAAGGCTTCTAACAGCATGCCTAACGTGTGGTATGTGGCTTTTCAATTTCTCATATGTCTGGTGTGACCCCATGTTCTCTCAGAGCTTTGTACAGAACATTGATGCTTTTATTGCAGCACGATCTCCATTTCTTGGGCTCTTTTCCACTTCTATCATGCCTATGCTCTGTGATCAAAATGGTCCCAACATGGAAAAGTGGGCGTTTTCATAGGAACATAAGGTCTTGGAAGAGCTGTATTATTATTATTAAAGCCAAAAGAAACCTTAGAAGCCATAGAGTCCAACCCTACTCTTTCATAGATTAAGAAATTGAGGCACAGAGAATTTAAGGGATTTGTCTGGGATTCCAAAGCTAATAGGAAGCTGAGGCAAGCTTTGAACTTAGGTCTTCCTAATTATAGATAGAGCATTCTATTTCTCATTCCTCCTTGCTGCTTCATTCATGCTTATTCTTAATTGTGCCATAATCAGCACTATCAACAGAGTCCATTTTTTATTAAAGATAGCCCAAATAATCACTATTTGTTTGTTTCAGTGGCAAAAGTGGCATTTATGAACCCCTCGAAGGATGCAAATACTTCATTTTCATTTCAGATGTAAATGCTTTAAATGGGATAGTATTCCTTGTGATTAAGTAAATGACACTGGAAACACAACATATACAAAGTTTAAAGGATATATAACTGAAATAATACTGTCGACTATATAGAAAATGAAGGAAGTTGGAAAGTATAATGTGCCTTTGTTCATTTGATGGTAGTTAATAAGGCTACAAATATTTGTTTTGAAAGCAGAGGAGGTAATCACTTTAAGATAGCAAACTAGTTCTGCTATTTTCCTTTCTCTTGTTTAAACCTGAGTAAGAGCAGATGGAGACCGAATCTTAGAGCTGACAGTGACTTTAGGGGTCAGTTAATTCCACTTTTCATCCCATTCAGAAATCTCTTCTACAACATCCCAGACATTTCAACCATCTAATGTTTGTTTGCTTGAACTTTGTCATTAAAAAAGCAAACATAAACATGTAGCTATGGGAAAATATTCAAAATAAAAATTTTTTAAAAAGCAAACATATTCATTTTTTAGCCATCTCTAATTGGTCACTCCATTCCATTTTAAGCACTTCTTTAAGTACCTCCTGTAAATAAAGCTCTAAGGTAGTGGTTGGGGATGCAAAGACAACAGATTGAGGTAAAGACTCAGTGAATCTCCCTATCATTAGTCAATGATAATCATTTATTAATCATCTACTATGTGCCATAAGCACAAAGGCTAAAGCAGTCCTTACTTTTAATGAGTGTTAACGTCCAACTTGAGAAAAGCTTGCATCCTACTTTTTATTGTTAGAAAGTTCTTCCTTGTATTGAGCTGAAATCTTCCTGTAACTTCTATCCATCAGTCCCAGTTCTGCCCTCTGGAGCTACAGTGAATAAATCTAATCTCTCTTCCACATGACAGCCCTTCAAATATTTGGAGACAGCTATCACATCTCCTCTAAGTCTTCACTTAGTGGCTGGAACTAATTTGTAAGTGTGGCAAATCCCCAAGGAGCACCTTTTTGTAGAGAGAATTGATAGTTATGTAAATACTGTATTTGTACTAAATCTTCAACACTTTCTGGAAACCCTGACCTGGTCTCCACAACTCACTCTAAGCCTAAGGAAGAGGGACCACAGAATCAAATCTTTTTAGTACTTATCTTGTTCTTCAGGGTATTTTTGTCAGTGGTACGTAGATATTCCCTCCCCCCCAAAAAAAATAGAAAAAGAAAAAAAAAGAATCTTTTTTCAACATGTTTAAAGGAATGCTTTTATGGAAATATAGATGAAAAAATTTAATTAATAGGATATTAGACTAATTTGGATTTATTCTTCTGGAATGGATTTTACTGTTATTCTGAAAAAAAAAATTTAGACATTATTTCCTCCATCCCACCTCCCTCCAACTCAAATCATCCAGGTACTATCTTGTATTCCCCTCCCAATTTTTTTCAATTTCTTTTAAATATGATGTTTAGTTTTTTTCTTATGAGTTTATTACTGATGAAGGGAGGTGACCATGTTCTGTGACACTATTGAGTGGCTGCTCGTTAATAAATTATTATAGAAAATTTTCTACAGTAAGCACAATTTTTCCTCATTTTGTCAGTAAGAGTATGGACTGCTAGTCTGCCCTCCTTTTCCATCCCATTACAATAAATGTTTAAAATGTATGTTGAAGTCAGTGCTTTCAGATGGGCATTAAGGATTGGTGAAAAAGTCTTGGATTGCAATAATTAACCCCTCTCTTGGCCTCTTCCTCTCCCAAACAAGAAGAAAATGTAGATTAGCCTGTGTTCTGAAAGGTACAAGGCAGTAGCTCCAAGGAAAAGCAATTGGAATCTTCAACTATGGGCTACTTCCTCAAATATTCATTCATTCTATTGCTTGAATGAAGGAGTCTATTGCTTAGATTTGCAAAATATATGGAAAATAATTCTACTTCCAATTCATTGTCCTCTTGGCTATTTTTCTCAATTTGAAGCCTGCATGAAACTATTTTTGGCTTCCCCAGAATGTATAACACTGCTTTAAAACAGATTTGAGTCTATCTACAAGAATGAATGTCTAATCCCTTACCCTTCAGACCAGCATGGTATGGTATTAAAGGGCCTATCAGCTGATTCACCATGAACATATTTGTCAGAATCTCCTTTCAGTGAGAAAAATTAAGGTGAAAACTATTTGTTTGTAAGATTTATTCCATTAGACCAAGCATGGATGATACTTTATTGGGGAGAACACAGTATTGGAATTAGTTGACAGAGAATAAGTCTGACCTAACTAAAACACTAATAATAATAATAATAATAATAATAATAATAATAATAATAATAACAGTGTTCCCTTTTTGTCTCCTACTAACTTCTCCAAATTCCCCTCATTCCTTTTTCAGAAATTACTAGGAAACCTCTGACATTTGCACATCATGAAAAACAAATGGATAGTTAAATATGAATTATCTATATGTGAAAACATGGTATAATGGAAAGAGTGCCAAATCTAGAATTGGAAGACCAACGTTCTTCTCTGGGCATCCATGTTTCTCAACGAGCCTGTATATAAGTCACTTGACATCCCTGAGTCTCATTTTCATCAAGCGTAGAATGAGAAGGATACTATTTTTACTACCTAGATAAAAGGATGGCAAAGATAGCTCTTCACTAACTGCAATATTAACTTCTAAATATGACTTTTTGTGGTTATCTATTTCAAATTGTTGAATACAGATTTCCCTCTGCCATTCAGCAGTTTTGTATGTTTTTTTTGGGATTGTCAATCTACATCATTAGTTGGCATGTGCTTCTCTAATGCAAACTAATTAAATTAACCAGCGAAAGGATATTGATTTAGGAAAGAAAATCAAACAATTAATCAACATGTACAGTATTAAGTGCTTACTCTGGGTTAGGTTCTTTGTTAAGAGATGAGGATGAAAAGACAAAAGTGAAACAGTCCCTGCCTTCAAAGAGCTTATATTCTAATGCAGTGTTCCCAAACTTTTTTGGCCCCTTTCCAGAAAAAAAATATTACTTAGTCCCTTGGAAATTAATTTATTTAAAATTTTAATAGCAATTAATAGGAAAGATAAATGCACCTGTGGCCATCACCACTCCCTGGATTGCTGCATCACCCACCAGGGGGCGGTAGCGCCCACTTTGGGAATCACTGATCTACTGAGACAACTGTAGATTCATGCATATATACGTGTGTATGATATATTTATGTACATATACATACATACACACACAGGTTCGAATCTAAGTGAATTCAAACATTGGCAATGGGTGGATGAGTGGTCTTTGCAGAAAGTAGATGCTTGGGTGAGCCTTCAATGCCCCTACCCCAAATATTCATAGCCTCCTTCCTCTCCCCTCAACCAGAGATGACAAGATGCATGTCATGCTGGCACCTAGACTTTGGGACCAACTACCTGTTGTTCTGAATTCTCCATGATACCATTACCTGCTATCAGCATCATCAAGCATTGCCTGGGCTGACAATTGGGCTGGACTGCTGATCTGACTTCGGGGATGCTGGCTTTTCCTCAAGTTGGGCAAGATCAGCGGCAGCTTGAGTGATTCACAGAAAGCCTCCCCTCTCCGTCTACTTTGCCTACCTCAGTAGGTACAGAATGCTTTCGCTTGTCGAAAGAAGCCAAGGGCTTAAGCTTAAATACTATTGAGGGAAGGCAAATAAAGGAGTTAAGTTTGTTTTTGTCGGTAAGAGGAAAAACACAGATGGGCCATTCCTTAAATTTACAATGCAGTAAATTAGACATTTAAAAGGTTACAGACAGAAACTGTTAGATGGGAAACTGGCCTCTAAATGTGCTTCATTTCGGGGAGGGTTTTCCCTGGTTCGAGTATAAGCCAGCACTAATGATGCTATTGTTTGTGTATTCCTGTTAAACATAAATATATTTTGTTCTATACTTAGAATTTCCAGATTATGTAAGTTCATGTTGTGGAAAGTTTCTTTATGCTTCCTGATTAAATCCTATCGCCCCCACTGGAGGCGTACAACAATTTTTACAGCCCCATTAAAATCCTCCGTTAATCTCCCCAGTGTTGCAGCTATCCAGCCCAGCTCTTGCTGCCAATACAATCCCAAGAGCTAGTTCAGCAATCTTGAATTTAAGAAAGTGATTTTCTCTCCATTCCCCTCTTGTTCTATTCCTTTCTCAATCCCTCCCCTCCAGTCCCTTCCTGAGATCCAGATTGCTAAAGCTTTGGAAAAACTAACTATAATTCCTGGGGCCAAATAATCACCTACATGTTTCAGTTCATCTCTGAAAATAAATTCTAACTTTTAGGAGGTGGTGATGGTAATGGATCTCCTTGCTAGGAAGAATGCATTACAGAGTTTCTAGCCTTATCCTGTCTCTCTCAGGTTGCTAAATAAAGCTCTCAGAGTCATCTGCATGGACTAGAGGAGCATGATGGGGATTAAAAGAAATTTTCTCTTACTAAATCGAGTAGGAAAATGGGGTCATGAAGTGTTGGTTGAAGGGAAAGTAAAAGAGTTTGAAAGATAGGCAAGCTAAGCATAAGAGCTTCCATTGGCTTTTACTGGATTGTTGGCCATGGTCATTGGCCAGGAGGCTCAAAATGAGCTAAGGAGTCTTGAGGCAGAAAGAGCTGAGGCTCCTCCCTATAGGGGAAAGTGATACAAAGCAGTAGCAATTCAGCAGAAAACCAGCCAACAGTAAAAAAGAGCAGAGGTGGATCTGAAGAAAACAGCCCACCAGAGAAGGCATTATGAAGATTACACCAACAGCTTACAAATCAGCCTACAGTTGGAGGACATTAGCTAATCAGCTGATGACATCAATAGCTCCTCAGAGAACAGCAAGGACAACATCAGAGGCATTTTTATTTAGTCATTTTTCAGTCTTGTCCAACTCCTTGTGAACCAGTTCATTTGGGGTTTTCTTGGCAAAGATACTTGAATCATTTGCCATTTTACAGAGGAAAAAACTGAAGTGAACAAGGGTAAGTGACTTTCCAAGAGTCACACAGTTATTAAGTGCCTGAGGCCATATCTGAATTCAGGAAGATGAGTCTTCCTGACTCCAGGACCAGAACCAGCACTCTATCCACTGTGCCACTGGGGGCCCATCTGAGACACAGAGATGGTTTCTTAGGAGCCTCCCTTAGAGTATGAGTTGCCCCTGGTACCAAGGGTTCCTGGACCAAAGGGCTCCCGATATGTGTTTCCTATTCATGGTAGTTCCTGCGATTCTTCTCCACTGGGCTTATAGTAATCCATGGGAGAAAATATATTTGTGTATATAGAGGAGAGATTTTACTTGCCATTTAGCATCAAATGTGCTTTGTTTTGAATGAATATATTTCCTGATTCATCCGGTAAGAAAGACATTGTCAAGAATTCATGAATTATGATTTAGAACACAGACTGAACCAAGATAGGCTTTAAATCTGAGGTACCTTTCAGGGAGACCTACATGTGAAAGAACCCCAGATTAAGTTGGTAATGAAAAATGAGCCCAAACTGGCATAGTGGAAATATATATATACTACTGAACTCCTACCTTCTTTCAGATAATTAAATTCTGCTCCATCCCTGAGCTAGTTATTATTTTCAATATTAAGAATGATTTTAACAAGTCATTATATTGGCATTGGATTTACCATTAAAATTCTATCCTGGTGCTTCATTGTGTCATCCAGGTATCAAGAAACTTGGGCTCTTAAATGTTATGCCAACAGGGTGTAAGAATGAACCCAGTGGCTCACCTCGCACATGTGATATGAGGGATAACTTAGCTAACTTCAGAGATGCTCATTATGACAAAGCTGGCCACATCAATTTTGGGTGGTCATAGCATTTTATAATGCTCATCTACTGCAGGATTTTTTCTCTTCAGTTCTATGAATGTATTTTGTTAATGTAAAACTATTTCAATATAATTTGTTTACATTTTAAAACTATGTATTATTATTAATATTATTATCATTATTATATTTAAAGACATTATTCTGAAAAGAAGCCATTGGCTTTAGCAGGTTTATAGAACAGCAAAGGTTAAGAACACCTTACTAAGAAAGGGAAGTAGTTGCAATTTGTGAGAATGCAAATCCTTTTGATTGAAATCAAAGATTTGTTGAAGTACTAAAGAATATAGTTGTATACCTTCTATGTGCAGAGGATATAGTAAATGCTAGAAAAGATGGAAATTTAGATGATACAACATTGCCTATTGTATTTCCCAAAGCATCTGTGATCTCTTCAAATTAGATGTTCCTTCTAGTCATGCTAATCATAAGCTATTCTTGCTTGTCCATTCTATGTGACGCTTATCCATACCTCACTCAGAGACTTGACCAACTGTGCTGGAAGCCTCTCTTTCTTTTTTCTGGCATCATGAAGATACCAGTAGTCCACTTGGGGCTGTCTACCTATCATCCTTCACTCTTGCCACATGAAAAAATATTTTTTTCTTTCTTTCATTAATTTCTCTGATGGTATCATTAATTAATGTTCTAGAAGCTCTCCTTGAAACATAAAATTTCTTCATTCCTTCTTTGGTTCCTTCCTTTTCTTTCTTTTTGTATTTGATATTCAAAGCAAGACTGTCAAATAGTTAAGTAGGATAGGTACTATCACTTTCCAACTTACAAGTGAAAAAAATAAGACACAAATAGGCCAAATGACTAGCATTGTAAACTATCTAGAAACAAAATTAGAACTTGGGCGACCTGACATAGTCTAGGATTTGCCAGGCAATTAATAAATGATTCTTGATTGGTTACTTGATTTTTAAAACTATAGCATTATGCTTTCTTATAACACATAACAACAGCTAACATTTATATAGTGCCTTATGGTTTGCAAAGTGGTTCACAAATATTTTTTATTTTAAATCAATTTTTACTTTTTCAAGTACAGGTAAAAACAATTTTATTCCTCCCTCCCACCCTTTCCTCCTCCCCAAGAAGGCAGGTAATATGATATATAGGTGTTGTGTGACACACACACAATACCTATATATATATATAAATATATATATANTCTAGAAACAAAATTAGAACTTGGGCGACCTGACATAGTCTAGGATTTGCCAGGCAATTAATAAATGATTCTTGATTGGTTACTTGATTTTTAAAACTATAGCATTATGCTTTCTTATAACACATAACAACAGCTAACATTTATATAGTGCCTTATGGTTTGCAAAGTGGTTCACAAATATTTTTTATTTTAAATCAATTTTTACTTTTTCAAGTACAGGTAAAAACAATTTTATTCCTCCCTCCCACCCTTTCCTCCTCCCCAAGAAGGCAGGTAATATGATATATAGGTGTTGTGCGACACACACACAATACCTATATATATATGCATATATACATATATATATATATATTTTATATACGTTCATAACACGAGCAGAGAAATATATATGATATATGATATAAATATATGTATATGTACATAAAATCATATACATATTTCTCTGTTCGTGTTATGAAACAAGAATGTATTGCTTACACCAGAGAATTCATGGAGGAAATAAAGTGAAGAATGGTGAAGAATGGTATGTTTGATCTACATTTAGACTCTGCCTTTTATGGTAGTGGATAGCCTTTTTTTGTCATGTGTCTCTTGGAGTTATGCTTGCCTTGTTGAAAATAGTTAAGTCATTCACAGATTATCATATAATAGTGTTGTTACTGTGTATAGTGTTCTCTTGGTTCTGCTCACTTCACTTTGCATCATTTCATATGAATCTTTCCAGTTTTTTTGTGATCATCTTATTTGCAATTTCTTATGGTACAATAGTATTCTATTACAACCACAAACCACAACTTGTACAGCCATTCCCCAATTGATGAATATCCCTTTGGTTTCCAGTTCTTTGCCACCATAAAAAGAGCTGCTATAAATATTTTAGAATACGTAATTTCTTTTCTTTATTCTTTGATCACCTTAGGAAATAAACCTAATAGAGGTACTGATGGGTCAAAAGGTATACATGTTTTTTTAACTCTGAGTATAATTCCAGACTATATTCCAAAATGGTTGGATCAGTTTATAGTTTCACCAACAATGTGCAAGTGTCACCATTTTTCCACATTCCCTCCAAAAACACTTCTCATTTTGTCCTTTTATTATTTTAGTGAATCTGATAGATAAGAGGTTATATCTCAGCTTTGACTGGATTTACTAATTTGGCTTGATCTAATCAATGCTTTAGAACATTTTATCTATTTTGTCTTTATGACAGTTCTAGGAGATAGGTGCTATAATTATCTTCTTTTTGCAGGTAAGAAAACGGAGACTGGTCCAGACTTACATTAGCCACTAAACTATTGAGACAGTATTTGAACTCAGGTTCAAATAACTCAGATTAGTGAGCATAGCCAATAAGCAAATGCTTGAGTTACTACTGCAATTCATTGACTCATATTTTTTTTTTACTTTGTTACTTAGTTCCCCTTAGATTAGAGCAGCAATGTTGTACAGTGGAAAGAGTGCTAGACCGATAATCAGAAATTCCTGGGTTCATATCCTGTCTCAGTTACTAGCTGTGTGATTCTGAGCAAGTTAGTTAATGCTGTTTGCTTCAATTTCCTCATATGCAACATGAACTAGAGAAGGAAATTGCAAACCACTCTAGTACCTTTGCCAAGAAAAGTCCAAATAGGGTTATGAAGAATTATACACAGCTGGAACAACTGAACAATAACCACAACCCCTTTGGACATAAGGAAAAATGTTATTAATAATATTATCCATAAAAATATAAACCTCACAAGTCATAAACACTTTAAACCTAGGCTCTCACTTCAAAAAGGGACATGAGACACTGACATCAACAACCAACACACACAGGTGAAATAAGAGACCTCCATATGGTGGAGAATATTGGAAAACAACTTTTTTTCTTTTTTTAAATATCAAAATTTATTTTATTGTGGATCTCTCTCAGTTCTGATTTAAATTTCAGCTGTGAGAGCAATACAAAATACATGCCTCTGATGGTTTGGAACACTGGGGTAAGTCATGGTGCAGAACCAAAATACATGTCAGATGTTAATTCACATGGTCCTAGACAGAGCATCTCTATAGTCTTTAGATAATAGTCATAAAAACTGAATAAAAGTTGGAAAACATTTCTAAATCTAAACTCAATGAGTACCAAATCTGGTGTTGGGGAGGTGGGTGATATATTTTTTAATTTTTATTTTGAATATTTCCCCATAGTTACATATTTCATGTTCTTTCCCTCTGGGGTGATATTTTTAAATGAAAACTATGTCATATCTGAAATACTTGAATCCAACACTTCTTCTCTATGAAATTTCCATTTTTAGGAGCCATTGTTTATACTATATACTCTCCTGGTGAAATAGCTATAATTATTCATTAACTCTCCTAATATTAGCTGGTAGCAACTGTAAATGACTTAATAGCACATTTTTGCACTGGGTCAGCATAGAGAATTTTGTAGAAGAAATGAGTGTGAAGAATTTTTGAGGCTCCAAAGAGGAAAAGTCAGTTTGATTCATGTTGCCTGTGGCTTGACTAGAAACAGCTGAGGATATTCTTTCACCATCTTAAGGTATCTTCCTTATTTTTCCTTTCTGTTTATGGGATCGCCTGAATTTAGAATTGCCACTTCCTAGGGTAGCTGACTCTAAATTGACTTTGATCACCAGAATTACAGGAATAAGAAGAATAATGGAAATCTAGGAATGCTCCAAATTTCTTATATTAGTCATTAGTTTTAATAAAGTCTTAATGAACAGGGAAAATGGGCCAGAATGGACACAGAAGGAACAAAGCAGAAGAAAAGTAAGATGCCTATATTATCTACAGATGGGAAAATCAGCACTTGATTCATCAAAACTTAATTTGCCAGCTCCGGGGTTTGGTTTATCTTCTCTCTTCAGTTCACGTCTGACCATAAATGCCAACCACAGTCTCTGAATTCCCTTGTTTGTGGATATCTAAACATGCTTTTGCGATAATACTCACACGTGCATACATACACTTACAATTTTGTGCACACACCGAGTCAAAAACTGGAAACGTACTCCGTGACAAATGCGCTGTCAGCAGGGTAGTGCAGGGTCCTTCTGCCTCACCCTCATTCCATGTAAATAATCATTTGCTACGGTGGCTGTTCAGTGTTTTGATATTGATTATTACAGCTGTCCAACATGAGCCGGAGTCCTTGTACTCAGCCCACTGCCAAGTCCCTGAAGAAATGTGGTGACTGAAAGTACCTCAGAAATAACAATGACTGACATCCAGTTCTAAAAGGTCTTTCCATAGCAGGGACCAAGACAACATGTAATAAACATGCTCATGTATTATTCATGGTAGTCTCATAGCCCAGAAATCAATCTCTCTGATACATTAGCATCTTATCTTTACGAAATATTCAGACTTCCTCTGATGGCCAAACCCAATGGTTTGACTCTGTGCACCAGGATTAAAAGTTTTCTTGGTTTAAAAGAAAGTATGATTTTAAATGATTTTTTAAAAAGTCCAATATCAGGAAGCCACCTTTGAACCTGAAAGTGGCATACTGGAAATGGGGCATTCCTTTTACTTAGGATTATTATTTTTAAAAGTGATCTCTTTAGACTTGATTCATTAAAATGTTGTTCATAGCCAGGTTGAAATATTCAGGTTTTCCTGACTCCAGGTCCAGCATTCTGGGTGAAATAAGAATATTTAAACACTGAGGAAATCTATAAATGTATAGTTCTGGAAGTCGAAGATAGCTGTACAAAATAGTTTGCTTTTGAAAATAATTATGACATACACTAGTTTTGAAAATTCAGATTACTCTGTAGTCTAAAGCAACTGCTATATGAGTACCCTTAACTAGAAATAATGTCTAAAGGATGTTTCTTCATTTTGTCTCAATGTACTCAAAATTTTAGGACATATATACAAAGTATATATAGAAGATAAATGTATGCATACACTCATATATATGTACACATGTATATATGTATTCTCTCTATGTTATATATGTGATATATATGGTATATAATATATTCTATCTCAACATTATATAACAACATATCCACAATAATATATTGCAATATGCTATATAATGTCACTATAACATTAGAGCAATATAATTATTATCATTAAAACATACTATATTATGATAATTTATGTAATATACACTAAAGTGTAATTTATAATATATAATAATTTTATGTTATATGTATATTACATATAGTTCCTAAAACTAAGTTATTACATGTATCACATGTGTAGTTATATAAACTATAGCTCTATATTATATATTAAACAATTATATAATATATGTATGATATATAATATAAGTAGCTCACTATCCACCAACTCTTTCTCAAAAGTTACACTTTCTTAACACAGACATCTAACATCTCTTTTCTGGAATAATACAGCGGCCTCTCCCCCAACCTATAGACCTAACATTTCTCTCCTTTTATGAATGACTAGAATTAATCTTTCTAAAATAACACTTCCATCAAAGTCCTATAATACTATATTTTTTGACTTTCAAGGCCCTCAATGATCTACCTTCGCAGCTGCTTAATTTGAACTTTCTAGTCTAGTCAAACCATTCTCCCCGCCCTCTCTTTCCATGCCATGTTCATTGCTGCCTTTGGATCTTTCTTCATCCTGTTTTGTTTGTTTTTCCCTATTCCTCAAGCCTATTTCTTCTAAGAGGTCTTACCTAGTGCCACATGTAATATTGTATAAGAATCATAGACTCATAGATTTGGAGCAAGAGGGGCTTTATAATGCATTTAGTGTAATCTGCTCATTTTGACAATTAATTGGGGTATGGGAAGTGAGAAGAGGACTCAAAAGAAATAGTTTATGAATAATACTGGTATTATCAGGGCAGAGCTTCAAAATCAAAGTGAGCTAGGTAAGCCAAGTCAAGGCACCAATAATCAGACTATGCTTTGGTTGTGGAGATCCTTATTGCCAACTATTGAAATCTGGCAATGACATTTATATTTTTCCATCATTCTAACCTCTCTTATCCAATTAATACTCTTCTAACTTCTATTATAATCTCAGTTTCCTCATCCAGAAAATGGGGATAATAATATTTCCATTATCTAAGTCACCTATCTTTGTGAGCAAAGTAATTTGCAAACCTTAAAACTATCACTATGAATTTGAGTTACTAGTAAAGGTGCTTCTATTTTTGATGTTACCCATTTTCCTCTTGACCCCAACTCTTTAAGACAGAAACTCATGGGGAACCGAGATTAAGTGAAATCCAAGCATAGGATGTACTTCTTATCATTTCCAGAAAAATAAAAAGAATTAATCAAACTTAAGTTTGAGGGCAAAAGAGCTGAAGGTTGAGTTAAATGCATGGTATAAACAGATCTAGTGTGGTTTATTTATTTCCATGTGTTCAAGTGTTTAAAATAGAAATCTGAAACTTCTCTATTTTTTACCTACTTCTAATGAAGGTTTCCTGTACTAGATAGAAAAAAATGTACGTATATATATGTATATATATATATTTTTTTCATTATCCTATCCATACTAAAACCCTCTAGTACCATCTTACAATGAACCCTGACACGGAGTTGATAAACTGACAGATAGTATCAAATGTCAGCCAGGGCTACAATTCCAACAGGAGGCTCTTGGGAACAGCATATGAACAGATTGTTTGTGCCAGAGTATCTCATTATTTTAAGCAAATTGAATTTCTCATTGACTATGTTGAAAGGTTGTATGCTTGTTATAATTACCGGTTTTACTTAATTTCCTTTTATAAATAGGTCGGTATTCTGTACTTGAAAGTGCTATGTTGATTACTGATTTTTTTTTTTGGCCCCAGGGGTCTATTTAGTGCAGAAACTGATGACTGAGTGAATGTAATGAAACAAATCCATATCCAATTACGAAAGCACATGTGTGTTTGTGTAAGAACACACATGTAGATAAGATGGCTAGGAACTGTGGTGCTACATTTAGCCTTGGGAAGACTCTTAGGAACCAGGTAATCTAGCCCAAAGGGGACAGCTGGCAACAGTTGTGAGTGGAACTGAACTAAATTAAAATGTAATTGGGAAATATTTAACATAATAAATTTAAAATGGAATAAAACCTAAATAATATGAATATGAGGTTTTCATTGTCAACGTACAGCTGCAGGGATCCTCATGTACAGTTCAGTTCAGGGGCACCAGGTTCTATTTGAGGTTCTATCACCCTCCTTTAGGAAACTGAGTTCCAGGAAGTTTGTGATTTCCTCATCATCACAGAGAATTACAGAATCCAAGATTAAATGATTGAGAGACTAGCAGCCTGGGCAAATACGAAGGAGAATCCCTTCTATGATATAGCAGAAAACTGGACAGACAGCCTTTGTTTTAAGACTGCTTGTGTGAGAGAATCTGCAATTTATCTGATTTTTGACTCAATTTGCTCTTGCAGGTAGACAAAGTTGTTTCAAAGGCAAAACTATCAAGAGATAGTTTAGAATTTCACTTTTTTGATGGATTTAATTGTTTGTTCTGATATTTGTTCTTAGTTCAACTCTAAAATATTCGTTGCTTCTAGCTGTGAAGTCTGGGGCACGCTAAGTTTAATTTCCCTTTCTAGGTGGTAGCTAACACAGCGGATAGAGCTCAAGGCTTGGCGTTAGAAAGACCAAAGTTCAAATTTGGGCTCAGACACTTAGTAGTTGTGTGTTGTGGGCAAATTACTTAATGCTGTTTGCCTCAGTTTCCTCATCTGTTAAATGAGTTGAGAAGGAAAGAGTGAACCTTTCTAGTATCTTTGCCAAGAAAACCCCAAATGGGGTCACAAAGAGTTGGAAGTGACTAAACTACAACATAAGATAGTCCTTTAGAACTTGAAAACTTGCAAAGAGGTCATGTGTCCTTTCCCCTTAGTTTTCTTTTTCTCTACGTTAAATGTTCTTAGTTCTTTCAAGTGAATTATCTCAAATAATTTCAAAAGATTATTGAGACGAGAAAGTCTTCATTGGTGAAAATGTCAGCTATCTATGACAGACCAGTTGAGGCAGAATTTTGGAAGAAAGGAGCATTTCTCTCTAGAGATAGCTAGATGGCACAAAGAATTTAGAATTGAATTCACATCAGTATACAAAATGATTTCTAAAGCCAGAACACTGGGCAAACCTAATAAGATGAAACATATAAATTCGATCCCAACTGCTCTCTCAGGGATGTCTAATATTTCCACCATTGGAGATTCTCTTGTCTCAATAATCAAGGAAGTATTCTGTTAAAATGCCAACATGCTGACTAGGAGAGGTAACATCAAGCAATTGTCAGGCATAGCAGTTTATTATGAATGAGTTAGATGAGGCTTTACAGAGAAAAGGGTCCCAAGGGAACTGGAAACAACCTAGGCAAACTTTGCTTGGAGGAATGGGAAATAGGATGGTGGGACCATAAGATTTAGAGATAGAAGTGATCCTCCCCTATTATTATAGAAATTAAGAAAATGAGGCTCAGAGAGATTAAAAGAATTTTCCAAGTTCACACAGACAGGAACCAGCACAACTGCCTCCATTTCCACCAAGATTTCGTCCAGGTACACTACTCTGAAAACTGTCAGAATATAGAAGAATTCCAGGAAGGGTGGGCCTGGCTGGGGACCCCCAAAGGGGCATCTATAAATTTTTCTTCATTTTGCCAACCATTAATCATTTGTTTATTTCTTAGCACTTCTTTGATTCAGTGGGAAGGCTGACTACATGGCTAAAATGAAAGCTTTTGGCAAACTTTGTCAAGGACATTTTCCAAAGATTTCAAATAAATATTACTTTTCTTTGCCCAAAATATCTACTTTTTTTTTTAACACTTTTTTCCCCCAGGCTACTTGTTGGTACAATTTTTTAATAATCATTTTCTGATATTTTGCATTTCATATTCTCTCCCTCCCACTCTTCCCCATTCCTCAAATTGAGGAATATGATCTAGGTTGTACATGTGTTATTATACAATATGTATTCCCATGTTCATCATGTTTTGAAAGAAGACACCTATCGCTTACACAAGAGAAAAATGGAGGAAATAAAGAATGGCATGTTTCATAATCATAGACTCTTAAGAAAATATACTTAGGAATCTTAGATAATACCAGGCCAAAAGGGAAGAATAGAGTTTAGAGGAAGAAAAGCCCAAAGAGGGTCTCTGTGTGTCACTGAGTATATATGTGTTTTTATGGGTGTGTGTGCCCAGACTATGTCAAAAAGTCTTACTGCAGATGAATGGAATGAATCTTTATTGCCATATGCACTATGAAGCTATGGAAAAGATCACTGTTTGGTTACTCATTGTGTATCTAGATCTCACAGATTCCAAGGTATTATCTTTAAGCTAATTAACTGGAGTCAGTTTAGTTTTAGTCCAGATCACTCCACTTTGTATATTTTTCTGTCCGCATTTTGAACTCTAAGGAATATGTTGCCTCCACACCAAGACCATTCTGATGTCCCATCTCCCACACTCTTTCTTGTCTCCTTTTATGGGTTGTCTTCTCCCACCCCTTTAGATTGTAAGCTACCAGAGAGCAGGTACTGTCTTTCTTTTTATTATTTGTAACCCTGGTATTTAGCACAGTGCCTGGCATTAACTGGATTACCTCAAAGTAACTCCTGTTAGAGTCTTTTTTTTAAACCCTTAACTTCTGTCTTGGAGTCAATACTGTGTATTGGTTCCAAGGCAGAAGAGTGCTGAGGGTAGGCAATGGGGGTCAAGTGACTTGCCCAGGGTCACACAGCTGGGAAGTGTCTGAGGCCAGATTTGAACCTAGGACCTCCCGTCTCTAGGCCTGACTCTCAATCCACTGAGCTACCCAGCTGCCCCCCTGTTAGAGTCTTAAATGCTTTTGAAACCTCCATGATCATGTCTGGGTTAAAACGGAGGCATTAAAAGATCAGCAGACTCTAAGAGGTTGAGAAAACTTGGATTGGAGTTATTTTCCTGGAACTTAGTTTCTTCCTCTGGGAAACAAGGAAAATGTCATCCATTCTATCCATAAAATCTTGGGAGAAACAACTGGAATAATAGACTGGAAAACATTTAGAAAAGCATAACATTTCTATAAATGCAAGGTGGTGGTACCATTGTTGGGGAGGAACCCAAGACCTTGAAGGGTTGAGGGAAGGATAAGGAGAGATTCTCTTTGCTAAAAGCAGTTTGGGGTCCTATTTAGACTATTCACATGACTGTTCTGAGTTTCTAGGCAGGGCTGTCACAGAGGGGAGAGAGTACTTCAGCTCTATATTGAGTTTCTTGAACTGGCAGATCAGATGAGATAAAACACGTAAATCTCTTTGCAAATATCAAGGCACTATGTGAATGAATGAATGAACAAAATATTAAGCATAGATTATGAACCAAATAACTAGGTATTGCAGTGGATAGAATGCTGGGCCAAGAGTCAGGAAGATTCATCTTCCTTCCAATCTGACCTCACACATTACCTGTGTGACCCTAGCCAAGTCACTTCTCCCTGTTTGCCTCAGTTTCCTGATCTGTAAAATGAACTGAAGAAGGGAATGGCAAACCACTCTAGGATCTTTGCCAAGAAAACCACGAATGGGGTCACAAAGAATTGGACTTGACTGAAATGACTGAACATTAACAAAATGAACCAAACTGTACTAGGTTTTGAAAATACAAATATAAAAACTCATGTGGGCTCCCCCAAATTTAATAATAATAACATATAAGGGATCATATGTAAGGTATAAGGTATTTTCCTCCCTAAAACCTGATAAGGAGGATAAATACATTATTATCTATATTTTACCGATGTGGAAACTGAAGTTGAAGAAATTGAGACACTCAAATGGCAATCATCCAATCCTGGAACAGAACCAAGATTTTCTGGGTCCGAGGCAGAGCTCTTCCCATCATCCTGTACTCCCTTTGACTAATAGCAGATCTGCTACAAAGATTTCCATTGTCTTAACTTATAACTCCTAATCAATCAAAAGGTTTAACTCCCATATTTGAGGCCTATGGCACTAGTTAAAATCAATAACTCCGCGCCGAAGAACAATACTACCTGAACATGCTAGTTTAGCCTGGGCAGGGGGCCTCTAAGAGTTTCCTCTCCGAGCTAAAGGTTATAAGTTCATCAACCTGGATGGGGCTCAATCTTCTCTGGGCTAAAGCACAGCCTTTCTAATAACCTGCGGTACTTCAGAAAAAGATTTCTAAAATAGATGGTGACAAGGCTTTAAGAATGGAAAAACCTGTTTTCCCTGTTGGGTAAGGTGATGATCTCTCTAGAGAAATGGAATGAGAGCAAAGCATACCTATTTCAGGAAAGGATTAAATAAAGATGGGTACTACCTTGGAGACATTAGAAAGCTATAGCTTTTGCAGCGGAGAAGCTTTAAAAAAAAAAAAGGCTTATTTTTATTAGGATCCACCTCAACCTCTGAAAGGCTAATTGCAAAATTTAAGAAGCTAATTATTCTCCCAGATTAATATTTATGACCACAAGGTAACAAATGCAAACTCTCAGACACTACACAAAGCATAGATTTCTCCCCCTTCGTACATAGCCCAATGGCAAATACTTCAAGGTGATGTTAATATTCCCTCCACAATACGTGTAAACAGTCATGCTAAAATTTTCTTTTCAATTGCAGCAAATTGGTATTTACCCAGCAACTGAAAACTATTTTTAACAGTTACCATTTCTGAAATATTCAAGGGACTTTTTTTTTAATAGTACTAAGAGCTTGGAAAATCGATTGCATCGTCTTCCCCACTGAAACACAGAAGAGCAAGACCTCTGTTTATAGACTCATTTTAACTCTATTTTAGTTTTAAAAGGAGGATACGGGATCACCAAGAGCACTTTTTTGCACTTTCACAGTGTAAACATGAAAATAGTACCTTCTTGGTGAGAGGAGTTTCAAAAAGGAGACCGAGATAAGAATGGCAGCCCCCTGTACTGACAAATAATCCCGAGCATGCTTATTCTCGGTCCCCAGCTGCATTCCTCCCTTGGCGTCTATATTATAGCCTGCCTCTATTCTCCTTAGAGGGGGAGGCACCCGCATGACTTGGGATGGAGAAAGACAGAGAGAGTGGACCTGGGAGTTTGGCAGAAATAGAAGCACCCTGGTGACAAGAGAGAGGACTTAAAATCCTTCCTGGGGAGGACTAGCTTTCATCGCAGCCTTAATGCGAGAGGCACAGCTGCAACCAAGAAGGGAGTGGGCTGCTTTTCAAACAAAGGCATCTTGCTGCTCCCTTTAAGAGAGAAATCTGCTTACATTGCTTTTGCCAAAGGATTCAAGGAGAGACTCTAGGAAGCTCAAATTATTTCCCACAACAGAAACCTGACATCACTTTCAGGAAACCCATTTTTTGGATGCCGGGGTGGGTCATGGTTATCTGTCATCCCTGTAACCTGTCGGGATTTCAGTTTCTTCATCTATAAAATGAAAGGGATGATAATCAGATAAACCAATGCTTAGGCTAGAGAGAAGCACAGAATCCAGAACAAGATAACCAGATTGACCAATGCTTAGGCTATAGAGAGAGAAGCACAGAATCCAGAACAAGGTAATCAGGTTAACCAATACTTGGGCTTTAGAGAGAGAAGCACAGAATCCAGAACAAGATAACCAAATTGACCAATGCTTAGGCTATAGAGAGAAGCACAGAATCCAGAATAAGATAACCAGATTAACCAATACTTGGGCTATAGAGAGAAGCATAGAATCCAGAACAAGGTAATCAGGTTAACCAATACTTGGGCTTTAGAGAGAGAAGCACAGAATCCAGAACAAGATAACCAGATTAACCAATACTTGGGCTATAGAGAGAAGCATAGAATCCAGAACAAGGTAATCAGGTTAACCAATACTTGGGCTTTAGAGAGAGAAGCACAGAATCCAGAACAAGATAACCAGATTGACCAATGCTTAGGCTATAGAGAGAAGCATAGAATCCAGAACAAGGTAATCAGGTTAACCAATACTTGGGCTTTAGAGAGAGAAGCACAAAATCCAGAACAAGATAACCAAATTGACCAATGCTTAGGCAATAGAGAGAGAAGCCCAGAATCCAGAACAAGGGAGTTAAAGATTTCTACAGTACTCTTCCATGGTGAGAACACAACTTGAATATTCCAGCTTAGCTATGGGTACTCCAACTGGGGAAGGGTAAAGATGATCTGGAACTGAATCAGAAGAAAGATATTAGGAGCATAAGATGATTAAAGAATCAGTCTTTAGGAAAAGCAGTTAAAAGACTTGAGTATATTTAGATTGCAGAAAAGAAGACATCCAGAGTGAAGGTAGGATTGGAGTGAGATGAGAAAGTTTGTGGCATGATAGGAATATTTGAATATCTGTGGGATTTACCTGGGCAGAGGAATTCAATCTAATCTACAAGACATCAGAGGGTAGAACGAGGAGTAATGAATGGAGTTTTAGAGAGGCAAGTTTTGACCCCTCACAAAGAAAACTTTTCCAGCAATTAGAACTATTCCCAAATGAAAAAGACTAGGTCATGAGAAAGAAGTTTCTTGTTCACTTGAGGTAGGTAAGTGTAAAATCCTTTATGAATGAAATGTGGGGTAGGAAAAGGCCAGGATAAGAGAGAGGGGAGAGGGTCCTAATGGCAACAGAAAAGCATGATGGGGAGTTTCTACACCAACTTCTTTCAACAATGGCCTAAACCCTAGATCAGGGGTTGGCAACCTTTTTGGCCGTGAGAGCCATAAACACCACATTTTAAAAATGTAATTTCATGAGAGCCGTACAGTGCTCACAGTATGTGCTCCCGTAACAGTGCCTGAAAAAAAATTGACTTTATGGCTCCTGCAGAAAGAGCCATATCTGGCCCTCAACAGAGCCAGATATGGCTCGAGAGCCATACGTTGCCAACCCCTGCCCTAGACCATAAGCAGAAGGGACCACACTGAGAAAGTGTTGGCACAGAACCAAAACTGTGAATGAAATGAAAAAAATGCAAAAAGAAGCAGAATTAAAATTTATAATTGGACAGGACTTCAGGGGAGCATAGATCCAGAGGCCCTCTACTACTAGTAGTCTTCTGAAATGAGTTATTTTTCAGTTGTGTCCAACTCTTTGTGACCCAGTTTGGACTTTTCTGGCAAAGATACTGGAGTGGTTCTCCAGCTCATTGGACAGAAGAACTGAAGCAAACAGGGTTAAGTGGCTTGCCCAGGGTCATACAATTAGCAAATGTCCGAGGCCAGAATTGAATTCATGAAAATGAATTGATCCATTGAACTACCCAGCTGCCCAGTGATCTAGAGTTGAAGTGAGAAAAGTCCGGCTTTAAAGTGAACCCCATAATCGCATGGGTTCTATGGGTATATGATTGGGGATTTTGGTTTTCAAAGATCAATCTATTACAAAAGTTAATAATATGGATGTAGATTTTTAGCAATAATACATGCATAACCCAGTGGAATTGCTCGTCAGCGCCGGGAGTGGGGAGGGAAGAAAGGAGAGATAGAACATGAATCATGTAATCATAGAAAAATATTCTAATTAATTAATTAAAAATTAAAGTGAACCCCACCTTGATAATTACTAGCTGTTCCACCTTGGGGAAGACACTTAAGTCCCTCAGTTTGGGCCCTCAGTTTTCTCATCTGAATGACAGAGTTGGAGTCAACAACTTCTAGACTGTCTCTTCTATTTTTAAATCTTTGTTTCAAAATCACTGACTACTCGAGCACTTATTGATCACCCTTTTCTTGGAATTTCTCCAAATTTTGGGAAATTTCATTATTTGATTTTATAGCTTGAGTTGTCTGTTACTTATTACTGTCACCTCTCTCCAGTTATAATAAGGGAAGGGATCCCATTTTATATTTCTATAGCTGATAGAGTTTGATATACTCACCCTAGCACCCTATCCCATAGCCACTTATTGCTGAATACAGAGGAACTGAATAAATACTTGCTGATTAAATTACTGGTTGATGGAGAGCCCAGAAAAAGAACATCTTGAAGGCAAAAAAAATATGTATTTGACAAAAATGAAATACTCTGGAAATGAGAGAGAAGGCAAATTAAAATCTTCCAACAAGTAACTTTTTTCCCTCAGCAACTTCATGTGTTTATACTATTTTACAGATAAATGTATGTCAGTCCACTAGGCACTGTATTCAGTGCTGATTTCAGCAAAGGAAACATTGGTGCCCACGGCTTTGGGGACCAGCGGTGGCCCACAGCTTCCAATTGTTCTCTAGGCCTATTTAAGAAGAATTGTAGTTAGGGATGTGGTTGCAGAAACTAGCCTGTGGGTGTGTAATAAAAGTGAATATTTATATGGGAAAAAGTGAGTCCAGATAATATTGGTGTGTGAATGAATGACAAAAAAAGAAAATACTGAGTTCTTATTACATAAATAGCACTGTGATACTGCTACAGAAACAAACAGAAAAGTGGGTCCCTGCTCTCAAAGAGCTCACACTCTAATTAGTGGAATGAACACAAAGGGTAAAAGAGATTTTAACTGTAGGGTTGGTGGAAAAGCCCAAAGGGTCCTGGGGTTTATTGACAGATGGTACTTTTGAGAGTCTGGATGGCAGAGGCATATGGTAAGTCCTAGAAGAGACTGGGACACATTGTTAGGGCAGATGATAAAATGTAGAGGCCTCCTGGCTTCTTGGAAGGATTATAGTTGGTGGCTCCCCTTTCATTCAAGCAACATGAATATAGTCATGGAAATGGCCCAAAGATCATTACTAGAAAATGGGAAATTAGCTGGAAGATCCAAGTACAGCTGAGAAAAGTATGTTGGAATATCTCAAGTAGAGTATGCATGGAATAACCTGTGTTGGGAACTTGGGGTCCAGGTTCAATTCTTGGCACACACTAGCTCAGGGATTTAATCTATCAGCCAATCAGCAGGTATTTATGAGCTTACTGTGTGCCTTGATGTGAATTTGAGTTCATTTGACAGGTATCCTAAAGTCATCAGCTCTCCCTACACAAACACACACACACACACACACACACACACACACACACACACACACACAGAGCAATACCACAGCCTGGTCAGATCTCCATTACATAGGTTCTTGTTCTTTAAATGCCAATTTTCTGTACTCACACAAACAGCTAAAAAATCCTTAGGTTATGGAATTTGTATGACTGCAAATAATAATAATGTCACTGTCTTTGTGAGGTCCCTAACATAGAGGAGAAATGAAAGTAGAGGAAAAGCCTTGTTATCTAATGGGGAAACCAGATAGTCATGATTTTGGGTAAAGAAAAAAATTCCTGTTGTTCTTGGTATTCTTATTGCAGACCCCTTGCTACTGAAAAAGACAAGGAAATGATGAAAACAGACACCTGTAAATCACCATAGTTTGTTTCTTTGTTTTAACAAAGGTATAAGAAAAAAAAGAAAAGAAAGCACTATAAGGTAGTGAAGACCTACTTTCTGTGCCACCCCTCACCAAACCAACATAGGTAGTCAAAAACAACTCTCTATCCATCAAAGAAATGACCTTAGGGTAACCTGAATTCTCTAATTTAGAAAAATCACAAAATCTCAGAATCTCAGAATTGAAAGGCATCTCAGAGGACATTGAGTGTCACCCATGTCTCAAAAGCTTCTCTTTTACAACATACTCAACAAATGGTCACCCAAGCTCTGTATGAAGCCCTTCAGTAAGAGGGAGCTCTCCTTCCTCTTTTAGACAATTCTGATCATGAGGAAGATTTTCCCTATAGAGCTGAAATATACTTGGTCCCAGAATCCCCTTTTTTTCTGGGAAAAGTGTGAGGTCATTAAAGGAGTCTTGCAAATTTCTGAAACATACAACTCCCACCTTCTGAGACCAACTCATTGTCCATTTGTCCTGTCTTCCAAAGATCTGTCCGCCTCTCTCTATCCGTAAGAACACTGTACAGATGTGTATATATATATATATATATGTATATATATATATATATATATTTGTATGTATGTCATGGTGATGAACAAGGAGTATAGGTTGTCCAAATAAGTGCGTGCCATAATCTGTACATAGGTATTCCACAATAGACTGAGTCTTTTTTTTCCCCTGTAGTCACAATATAGATGAGGATTTATTACCAGTAATGGATTCACTAACCATGGTAATTCACAGAAGAAAAAAAAAAGAGAAAATACTGCAAAGGAAACAACAAAAAATGACTTTACCATTAAACTCCCATTAAATTTATTTTATTACAACCAGGCATTCTAAAACCTGTCAATATCTTTTTTGGTGTTGACTATAATCCAAAATATAAACTATCCCCCCTCAAGTGCCTTCTACAATTTTGATCAGTACCCCATCTTTATCTTCATCAAAGTCAATAATAAAAATTATAAAACAAGATGGGATAAAGGGAAAAGGATCTTTTTTGTTAAAAATATGTATAGCAGCTCCCTTTATGATGCTAAATATTGGAAACTAAAGGGATTCCCATCACCTGGAGAATGGCTGAACAAATGTTGTGGTATATGATTGTAAGGAAATACTATTTGTACTATAGGAAATGATGGCGAAGAGAATTTCAGAAAAACCTGGAAAGACCTACATGAACTGATGAAGAGTGAAGTGAGCAGAGAAAAGGGAACATTACATATAACATCAGCAATAATATATAATGAATAATTGTGAATGATTTTGCTATTCTTAGCAACACAGTGATCCAAGACAACTCCAAGCATTCAGGATAAAAAGTGCTATTTACCTCCAGAGGAAAAAAATTAATGGAATCTGAATGCAGATCAAAGCAGACCATTCTTCACTTTATTATCTTTATGTTTTGTTTTATTTTGTTCTTATTTTTTTGATATATGTCTTCTTCCACGATATGATGAATATGTAAATGAGCTGTATATGACATCACATGTATAACCAATAGCAAATTGCTTACTGTCTCAGGGAAGGGGAAGAATGTGGAAGTTAAACAAATGTCAAAAATAGTTTTAAATGTAAATGGGAGAAAAAAATTTATTGATGGGATAAAACAAACACAAAAACAAGATAAGATGAAAGGCATGTGTATTAGGCACCCTTAGACACTTCAGTATAAAGTATCTGGTCCACTAGTGACTACCCTGAATCAACATGTTTTAAATCCATGCTATTATCTAGGTCATATCTCCATCTTTTCCAAAAGGCAGAAGTGCTTGAAACAAATACTTAGCTAAAATCTAGGTAAACTCCACAGAATATAGAATTCTTTTGCACTATCTATCTATTAACCTTGTCAAAAAAGTGAATGGGATTAATGTGGAATAACTTTTTTTTGATGAGATGATGCTGGTTGGTGATTGCTGATTCTCTAAGTCCTTATAAATTAACCTTTTAATCACTGCTATCAAATTCCTAGTGGCACAGTTTGAAGGCTCTAATTTCTTTAATTTTGAGGCTCTAAATTCTTTAATTTTTGAGGGGAAATGGAACATTTGTCCTTTATGAATCTTATGTAATGTTGTTTTCCCTCTTCCATGACCTTTCAAATATCACTGAGAGTGACTCAGCAATCAAAATATCTAGATGTTTCAGGACTCTGATATAGAGTTCATATGGGCCTGGTAATATGAGCTCATTTAAAGCAATAATGTGCTTTCTTACCCAACAAACCATTTTTGATATATTCTCTAAAGTCCAAAGAGAATTTTTCTTGACTGAGAAAGCAGGAGAGAGAGCAGAACTACTCACTGGCTGTGATCATCCTATCCAGTCCTAGGAAAGATTTAATACCTCTAAAACCTAATCTTCTGTTTACTCCCAATTCAGCCTGTCAAAGGGCTTTTTTTTGTTACCCTCAACATTTATTGCTAGTATCAGCTCATTCTGATTTATATTTCTCCTGAAATAATTAATTTTTTTCTTTTTCTGTTTTCATTTTCCATTTCTTATTTTTTGTTCCACCTCAGAAAGGTTGACATTTATTCTGATTATTAAACTGAAGATTTATGTTGGCAGCTATCAGACATTGGTGAATATCTGGAGCTTTTCAACAGATAAAATGCCAGAAAACATCTTTTCGTGTAGTGCTTATTAAGTAGAACCATAGATTTAGCAAAACAGTCACCTTGAAGGTCATCTAATTCCTCTTCCTAATTTTGTAGATGAAGAAACCGAGGACTAGAGAGGGTCAGTGACATGTCCTAGATCAAACAAGTAGTAAGTAACAGAATCAGAATTTGAACCAAGATACTTAATAAGTATTGTGTTTATATAACAGCATACCAGAAAACAGACAATTTGACACATAGAAACTACTATTTAAGGCAATGGTAATATCTATCAGTTCATCTATCTTTCTGATGAAGACTCTCAAAAAGCATCTAGAATTGGAAATTTCAAAACTCTAAGTGGTATTAACCTTCATCTTAGCAAAAGGATTGTCTTTGTGTAGTTATATGGAAAGCAGTATAGTGTAGTATGTAATCAACAACAATAATTGACAAGAAGCATTTATTAAGATCTTACTTTATAATAGCCAGTGGGAATATAAAGGTAAAAACAGTCTGCCCTCATTTCACTGTTTAATGGGGGAAATAAAATGTAAATATTCACATAATGTGTAATTACTTACTACATACAAGATATGTAGATGCTAAGTTGGATGTAATCCCAGAGGAACTTGAAGGGATCCAGGAAAGGAGTCCTGCAAAAGTTAGAGTTTTAGCTAAGTCTTGAAGGAAAGCAGGGAAACCGGGCAGTAAAGATGAGGATGGAGAGTATTCCAGGCATGGGAAACAGTCTGTGATAGAGTGATAGACTGACTCAGAAAATCATGGTTTAAATCCCTCCTCTAAATTTAAATAACTATGTGAACATGGTCAAGTAATTTAATACCTTTAAGTCTCAGTTTCCTCATTTTCAAAGTAAGGCTAGTGATGCCTCTTCTAGAATTTTTGATAGCGTCCATTGCCACAATCTCTATAAAGCAACTTTAAAGATTTATGAAAAAATCTATAATTTTCAAAGATTTGTTTGCATAGAATTTTCAGATATATCACCATAACAGACAATCTATTCTATCTACAAGTCAATCAAGCCCAAGAGGGAAAAACAAAAAGTAATTTTAAAGCTAAAGTCAAAATATCTACAAATAATGGTGAGAATGAAGTGGGAAGCATGTAGTGGTCTGAACACAGGATTCAGGGTCAGAGTACTGGGTGTGAATCCCATCCAGGCTTCCTACTATTTCTGTGACCTTGAACAAATCTCCCAATCTCTGCTTCCTCATCTTTAAATTGAGGGGGTGGTACTAAATGGTCTTTAAATCCTGTGATCACTGTTTGAAAACAGCTCTGTAGGAAGGTCAAGTGTGCCTGTTGAGAGAGATGTTTCACTGGAAAAAGACAATTGAGGATTTTTCCATAGACCCAGCAAAGTACAGAAGTAAGAGGTGATAGTGGGTTTGCTTCTGTTGAAGTGGATGATTCATTTCTTTTGGGGGTGGGGGACCAAATTTGTTTTCTAATCCCCCCCCCAAAGCACTAGTTCCTTCATTTTTTTCACACTAAACTGTTATGTAAATACTATGTTCACTTCTACTCCTCTCTATTCTGTTGTCTGTGTCATGTAAGTAAAATACTAGTTTTTGTTGTTGTTTTTTTTTTTTTTGCCCTTGATGAGAAAGGAAGCAAAAGTGTTCTGTGTCTGTTACTTATGTCATTGTGTCAGTTTTTTTTCCAGAGTGCTATTGATTCAATTTCCACCCCTGCCAAAGTCTTCCCATCATCTCTCATTTTGACTGTCATCCTCTATTTGCAATAGCCAATCCAAATTTCAGCTCTCTTAAATTCTCACATAAAGATAGACTAGTAGTAAATTGCCAAAGACAACACCGGTTTAGAGTACAAACTCATTTGTAAAATTCTGTGGGGCAAGATGGTAAAAGATTAACAGTGGTATTTTCTTACAAAACTGGAAACCGGTGCTCACTGGTGAATTGACACGATCTATAAAAAGATCGGCATGAGACACAATTGAGTTGCATCATTTCTAAGAGAATTCAAATATGAAACTGGTAGGAGGACAACAAGTAAATATTAAATGGAACAGATTTGCCAGTGTTTCTGTGTTTTCATCAATAGTGGCAGTGAAACTATCTCATCTGGAATCTAATTCATTAGCCCAAAATGTGATAGATGACGAATGAGTAATGGTACAAAACTGGAAAGAGTAGTTGGACCTGAGCATACACATTCATCAAATATGACTTTAAAGTAACAGCTTTGAAACCACTGAGGACATGTTTCAAAATGATTTTGCAAGAAAGGGAAGACATGAAAGAAATGGAAAAACATCACAAATGATACTGTCCTCCTCCCTCACCACCCTGCCCTTACTGCCCCTAGGGCATCATTGACCACCAAGTTATATGCCATATATGTCATTTTTATAAAGTTTTTTTGAGAATATCCCAAGTATATATTGAGAATAAACTAGATATATATTGAAGAAATGCTTGATAAATATATGAAATGCTTGATAAATACATGAAAAAAAGAATAGACAAGGTTCCACAAATGCTTTTTCTGCAGAAGCAAATTGAAGAAAATACAAGATCCTGTTTTTAATTCTTACTGATTACAGAAATTTTTCAGCCATAAAGAGTGCAACAAGTTCTCCCATAAAGATCTTGAAATTATTCAGGATCATATTCTGGATCATATGGAATATTTTGATAAAAAACAACCACTGTGATGACATTTCCAATGACTCTTTACTTAGAAACACCCATAAAGGCATTAAATAATGATATGCATGCTTGCTAGAGATTTTCGCCACTATCATGGAACATGTCTTACATAAATTCCAAATGGAAGAAGACCGTAAATCATGATGTGCTCTGGATGCTACTATTTTGGGATGATAATTGTACATGTTTCATCAAGCCCCAAGACACTGAAGGACTTCTTTAATGAAATATATGATTACTCAAAACGGATTGGTCCAACAATCTTTACAGATAAAACAAAATGAATGAAAAATATATTTTCCAGTTTGTGTCATATAGTTTGAAGGGCAGCCCACTGAGTTACTTATGTTGGTGTGTGCATCTGGAAGAGAGTTTGTTCAGAGTGCTGATTGAGGCAGCACCCACATTGATGACATCACACATCCACGCAGGCATTAAAGATATTGAATAAAATCGGCATTTTTTCCACTTACCATAAACAGACATTGATTTGTATAAGTAGCTATTCCTTTTTACTTTAAATATATAGCTCATAATGATAATACATGCATATTCCAGACTGAAATCCCTGTCAGCACAAGGAAGAGAAAGAGAATGGAGGGAGGGAGATAAGTTTGATCATATACCTTAGGAAAACTTGAATGAAAAATCATTATATGTAATTGGTAAAAAAAATTAAATAAAAAAATTTTAAGTATATATAGGTCGTAGTTAAAGACAGACCTTGAAGGATATTTGGGTAAAAGCTATTCAAGTATTCATTAGAGTCCTATTTGTGATTATATTGTAAGGATAATGATATATTACCTAAAGGAAGACCTAGTATTTGTAATAATACCATATGCAAATATTAATTAACAGTAGGCATTTTTAAAACTTTTATTTTCTGTCTTAGAATCAATACTATGTATCTGTTCAAAGGCTGAAGAAGGGTAAGAGCTAAGCTATGAGGCTTAAGGGACTTGCTCAGAGTAATAGAGCAAGTAAATGTCTAAGGTCATATTTGAACCCAGGACCTCTCATCTCCAGTCCTGGCTCTCTATCCACTAAGCCCCCTACCTGCCCCGATAATATGCTCTTGATAAGAAAATCAAGATTTACTCGTATAATTATCTTCCCTTGTCTCTGTCTCTCTCCTTCTATATCTTTGTGTCTATCTGTCTCTCTTTCTATGTGTTCCATTAGACCTTTAAATTTTCTCCCATTGAGTGGAAAGAATGAATTAGTAAACTTAGTAAATGAATGATTATTATTGTAAGAGAATTATAGCGTGAGACTTATAAATACATTTGAAAATGATAATTAACTCTTACAAAAATTAGCTAAAATTAGATGTGATGTAACAAATTCTATGTAATATTTTATATAGAAAAAATGATTTATATAGTGACATCAGTGTAGAATCATATACCGTTAAGTTGGTCCAACTTCCTTATTTAACAACTGAGTTAAACAGAAGCCCAGAAGGGGAACTTTAACCTAAATCCAATGAGTTATCCACTAATTATGGTGCTAAGCAATTCTGAAGCTTTATAACCACTATAAAATAAATTCATTCATTCATTGACTTTCATTAATGAATTAATTTATTTATTTGTTGATTCAAGTAGCAGTGACTATTTTAAAAAGTTACACTGTTTTGTTTCTGTTTCTTCAGATATAATTATTTCAAGAGGAGAAAATAATATATTGAGAAAAGCCACCTTATTTTCATTTTCTGATGTGTGTGTGTGTGTGTGTGTGTGTGTGTGTGTGTGTGTGTGTGTTCTGGGCTGTCTTTAAAAACAGACTCTCAGAACTGGAAGAAGTCTCAGAAACTCTCTGGTCTGCTTTGTTTTACAGATTAGACAACTGAGGACCAAGGACATGAAGTGATCCCTCACCTCAGCCAGTTAATGGCAGATCTGAAGCCAGAAGTCTGGCTTCTCAATGCCTTGTCCACATTCCTTGCCCATTCACCTTGCTTCTCTATCTATAAATTCTGTCACATCCTTAGAGGGCAGATTGCTTTTACACAATGACTAAAATCAATGTATTAGAAAGTTGAGGAACTCAAAGGTCAAAAAGCTCTCCCATCCCCCAAATCAAGGTAAGCATGTCCAGGAAAGAGTTAAAAATGGGGCGCTATAGGTGTGAAGTCTTCAGCTTAATGCTTATCTTCGGATTCATCTAGTTACCACAGCTATAAGGAAGGTTAATAGAACTGTGCTTGCAAGGTTCAGTGCTACTCTGAGAAAAGAATTGGCTATGGACCTTGTTCCTCTCTTCTCCTTATCCATCTGTTCCTATCTCTGTTAATACGAGAGCCTTCCACCAGCACTTCAGCCTGTTACAAGCTTCATGCATTGCTTGACCTTCCTGACACTTTCTCTCATTTCAAATCTCATTTGAAAACATGTATTTTCTCCCTGGCCTGGAATATACCTCTTCATTTCCTCTTTCCTTTTGTTATTGTCCATTATTTAACTCTGAAATCTATTATTCATGGGAACTCCACACAATGTTTTTGATAGTTTTGGGGGGCTTGGGAGGTTTGAGGGTTGGGGAGACTCTTTAAAATAAAATTTTATTGGATAAGATCAGTAAATAGTGCTGTTACGTGGAAGGAGAACACAATTTATGGTAACCTATTTGGCTTCATTCTGGAATACCTAGATGTCAACCCATATCTTATGTCCTTAGTTATCTGTCCTTGTGACACAAATCTCTTATTCCATCAGAATTCCATTTACACCTCATTCCATCCACTTCTTATTGCTTTTTTTGGTTCATTCTCCTATTCTGAGGAGCCTTCTCAGAAAGAATTTTTATTTTCCCCACCATTTGGAACTTTGTTGTGTTCTACATACACTCAGTATTAGACAGTTAATTTTCCCCAGAAGGAGTTTAAAAATCCTTTCAATCTACTCTGCAGAGAATCTGGCACCAGATGATAACGGTTAATATTATTGCAGGGCAACATGGCTCTTCTTGAGCTATGAGAGTGTCTGATTTTACTTCTCTCTCAAAAATGTTGCCTCTTCAAGGTTGAAGGATGAATTGTTAGTGTTGATTTATAAGGTACTTATTTTCCCTCTGATTAAAAACGAGGTTGTATAACAGCCAGATGTCAGCTATTGAATGTACATTGGCTGTGGCCAATGTAACCTGGAGAATTACCCCTTGAGGCAAAAACAGGGCTTAGCTGATGAGCTAAGGACCAAACTTCAGGCTTCGGCGACTGGGCGAAAGGACCAGAGCAAATCCAACAGAGTGACTCAGGATTCCTGCATACAGTGGAGAAGTGATCTCATGAGTCGTGATGAGCACAGGGAATGCCTTAGTTCTTTGAAATGCTACCATATATGTGTTAGTGCAGTGGTTCCCAAACTTTTTTGGCCTACCGCCCCCTTTCCAGAAAAAAATATTGCTTAGCCCCCTGGAAATTATTTTTAAAAAATTTTAATAGCAATTAACAGGAAAGATAAATGCACCTGTGGCCATCACCGCTCCCTTGGATTGCTGCAGCACCCACCAGGGGGCGATGGCGCCCACTTTGGGAATCACTGTGTTAGACATATATGAAGCCCCCAGTTTTATAGTTCTAATTTTGTTAAATACTATACACACACATATATGTATGCGTACATGTATTCTAACCAGATCTCAGTTCTCTCACGTGTGAGTTGAAGAGATTGGACTGGAAGGCATCTAGCGATCCTTTCAGCTCCTCAGCTTCTTCATTAAATGTATTCATTTATGTATTGCATATATATATATATACACACATATTTAAGTCATTTATTTGTATTTCAAGGTGTGTATATATACAATCACATGTGTATAAATATATACAAATCCATTGACATATATATGTACACACATACCAGTGATTTCACTTTGATTTACCATTGAGGTAAGGAAATTCCCAAAGCAGCCTGGTCCTTTCTCTTCCATTTATACCCTTAGAGAGCAGTTTAGGTACTGAGAAATTAGTTGACTTACCCAAGGTCATATAGACAAAGACAGAACATGGATCTAGGTGTCTTTAGCTTCAAGCCAATTCTTTATCTATTACACAATACCTATACAAATATAAAATATATCTATGTCTATCTATGTATCCACATTTACCTCTATGTAGAATATATGTATGTACATTTTATATATATATATATATGAGATGGTGGGTAAAGCATTAGAAGTTCCATATGTACACATATAACACCTAGACACACATAGATACAAATAAAGGTATGTATGTGTATATATATGTATATTGTGTACATATAAAACTATAATTCCACATCTATTAAACTATCTCTATCATTTTATGATGCTGTAGCGTGAGCGGGTAGAAACATCCTCCAGGTCGCCAAATGTGCCGGTATCTGAACGATGCTATCACGCTGAGAGACCAAAGCACTTGGTTTAGTGAATTACGTCGCTATTGCTCTAGGACCTCTTTCTCATTCCCTGCAATTCTGTGTCACCCAGACTATCAGAAGGAAGATTTGAGGACGATTAAATGAAAAAGATGGACTGATATGAGAGCTTTGTAAACACTGAAAGAAATGGAAGAGAGTTTTAAAGGAAGTTAGGGGAGCTAGGAAAGATGTCTTAAACCAGATGCCTCACAAACAGCATCTGAAAGGAAAAGATGGATGTGGCTTGGTGGAGGGAAAGTAGTTGTGCATTTCAGATGCATAGAATGGCAGCATTAAAAGGCTGAGAAATAGAAAGTGAGAAAGATGGGAAGGAAAAATTAAGAATCTTAATTGGAACAAAAGCAAGGTGTCTGGTGACAACAATGTTGATTGCTAAATCTGTGGATTTCAAGAATTTGGGCTCATAGCTAAATATCCAGAAATCACTATTGAGTCAAATCAAGTGTTTTAATAGATCAATTGCCTAAAAGCAAAAAGAAATATCTAAGAGCAACCCAACATCTTGGAGGTGGGAAGTAAGGGGTATGAGGTAAGGTAAGTTTTGACTTTTTAGGTTGTTTCTATGAATTGAAGGCCACAGAATTTACTCTGCTTCATTGTTTATTGCATCTGGATGAGAGAACCTGAAAACCTAATAAGATAGCATGATCCAGTGTGAAGGTGAACTGCCTGGAGTCAAAAGGTAGATTCAAATAATACTTTTGATGCTGACTGCCTATATGACCTTGGGCAAGTCATTCAAGCTCCTTGTCCTCAGTTTCTGCCTTTGTGGGAGGAGGAGATGGGAATAAATACCCTCTCGAGTCCCTTGAGCCTCAACATCTGTGGTCTTATGAAAACCAAGTCCCTATAGCACAGATTAAGTGGCTTCTTCATTCCTATATAAACTTTGTCTTTAGTGAAAGAAAAATGGGCCAAATACTTTAATGCATTTGCTTGCCCTGTTCCTTTCTCTTTCACTATTCTTATTTCCTCTCTTTTACATTTTTCTTCTGATGGCTTCAATGATATGGAATTGTAGGGAATAAGGAAAAGGCCATAACGCTCACCAAGAGCCAGACAATGATGCTTTGTTGATAGCACGTTAAGTCAATGCCCATTTGTGATTGTGAGATTGGTTGAATCTTCCAGCCAGGAATTTTGATAAAGTGGCATTTCCAGGTTTTGTCAATATAATTTCATGTGGAGGCAGTGGATCAGTGGATAGAGACACAGGTCAGGGTTCAAATCTAGCTTCCGACACTTCCTAGCTGTGTGACCCTGGACAAGTCATTTAATACAATTGCCTAGCCCCTACTATTCTTCTACCTTAGAACCAATACTTAGTATTACTTCTAAGACAGGAAATATAATACATTTAAAAATATAAATGTAAAAAAAAATAAAATAAATATAAAAATAAATTAAAAGGGTTTAATATATTATATGATAAATAAATAACAATAAAAATTATACAAACATTGTTTCATTTTATCCCCCTCAACAACCCTGAGAATAAGGTGCTATTATTATTCTCATTATACAGATGAGGAAACCGAGGCAGAGAGAAGTTAAATCACTTGCTCAAGACCCCAGAGCTATTAAATGTATAAAATCAGATTTAAACTCATGTCTGCCTAACTCCAGGTCCAGAAATCTATTCATTGTGCCACTTAGCTGCTCATATGGCATGTGAAAGATAAAATGACTGAGGAAACATAGTTTTGAGTTTCTAAACATATTAATAGAGACTCAGCCAAAACCTGAAATCAGACACTTCCTCCTTATATGGCCCTAGGCAAGTCACTTAACCCCCTTTCTAGTCCTTGCCTAAAGAGAACAAATTGAGCATTTGTCCATGCAAAGACATGAAGATAGAAAGAGGGTTAAATCTTGTTTAATATGTGATGAATACCAGTATAACATGTTCCTCTATTTTCCCTCTTTTGTTACACAATTGTCTGGATCCCATTTGGAAAACTGTGTCCCACTTTCAAGGATCTAAAAGTTGTGCTCTACTGTCCAGTGCCTGGTACAATTTATCTCTTGATAGTGCTGCATAGGTAGAGATCTTGGAACATCACCATCATAGAAGAATCAAAATTAAAGGTTATTCAAAGGGCAGTGGAAAAACATGCTGGGGATATAAGTAGACTCCAGCATATTAGCAAGGATGACCTAGATGTAAGAAGTGGAATAAAAAGACAGAATCTGTGACATTTATGACCTTGTATTATTATTTATCTTTTTATCTGTAAATTTTGCCTCCCAGTCAAATTATAAGCTCTGAGAGGCCATGGACTATGGCTCACACTCCTTAGTATTCACCACAGTGTCCAGGGTAATGCTTTGTCTATAGCAGAGAATTCAATGCCTATTTGTGATTGCTAGATCAGTTCAGTCTCTCAGCTAGGAATCTTTATGAACTGGCATTTCCAGCCTTTGCCAATATAATTATAATTGAGGTTTATGATTATGATCCACAGGCCCTGTAAGATCTTTAAATACCATATGAATTGTCAAAAAAACTTTTAATGTCTGATACTACATTGTTATCATTGTAATTTTCTATTTTTAAATTATTATATAATTTGTAATTAATTATAGTTCTATTATTTACTATATATTTATCTAAATTGTTAATTAACAAGAATATCTGTTCCATTTCCTCTCCTTGCTCTATTGTGTATTTGTGTATAATATGTACATACACATAAATGCACACATATGGATAGATATGTGTGTATATAAATCTCTGTGCATGTATGTATAATTCTTAAAAGATCGTGTGGAATTAAGTATAGAGTCAGCCAAAACCTGGAATCAAATGTAATTTCTGATGCATATCCTGGCTACCTGGCCCTAGGAAAGTCATTTAAACTCTTAATGTTCTAGAAAATTCTCCAAGATTATAAATTATAAAATAATTATTCATCTGCACCGGTACAGGGATTTTCTTCAGTGGAAGTCCAGTCTCTCAAATACTCAGATAACTCTGTGGTTTCATCAATGTTTTAAAAATATCTCTAAGATGTATTTGAGGTCTTTATATTAATAATTATAATAAATCATGATTGATTTATTTTACATTCAGTGAAGTCTAAATATTTCCAAAATCTCTATAATATTTCTGATCTGTTTTCTTCTGGTTTGTTCATTAGAAGGTCAAATTACAGTCAATGCAAGTGACATTGTGTCCATGTTCTCCATCATGCTTATTCCAGGAGATCTATCCAAAGTCCTCATCATTCTTTGCTTTTTCTTGACTCCAAGAAGATTTCAGTAGAGTTTGGTGGCTATACAGTTATCATCCCTGGCCCTTGCCACATCACCAGCCCATCTCCTCTTCCTATTATACATTTCCTAAACATCATCTTTTACTCTGTTTTTTTTTTTCAAAGTTCCTCATGGGTTATATATGCTGCAGCCTGCTTAGCTTATTATGTGACTTTCCATTGCCTTCTGTATGAAATACATTTTAAATTCTTAATTCTTTCATTATTCTTTAAAATTTAATTTCAATTATTTAAAGATTGTTATCTTCTATGTCTTATTACTATAAAGCAGCACTGGTAAAGATTATAATATTAAAAAGATGCACCTTTCTATAAAAAGCTTAGGGTCACGAAGGAGCTATGCAGTTTTTTCAAGGCAATTCAGATTTTTTTTCCCTTTTAAGGCCCGAACTTGTTTCCGCATTCACTATCTGCCTTAATTATATATTGGTTGAGTTCTTGGCATCTTTGGAGGCTTCATACGTGTTCATTTTTGTATTTCTATCTTCTTCTGAGCTTGTATTTTGTCATCATTATGGTGTAAATATTTGTCTTAGCATCAGGTTTTTTCTCTGTCTTTTGCTTATTATGGAGTTATTTTTTTCCTTTTATTTTGTTCATGTGCTGAAGCTTACCTCCATTCCTGGGGTAGAGGGAATACCATCTCATCTGTCTCAGTCTCAGATTGGTGCTCTGTAGAGATAGCCTGGTGGGTCTGCTATGTGGAGTTTTGTAGCTTTTTAGTTCAGATGGTTCAAGTTGATTCTTCCCAGTCCTGCTGAGGCTCGACCCTGTTGGGCTGAGTTCTTCCCCCTGCTGCCTGCGCTGGGTCGTGTCCAACCTCTGTTTATGAAGCAAGGCCCCTTTCCTCCCATTGCCACCCATTCTGTGTTGCCTTGGTTTCCATCTTACCCTGCAGAGGCTGGACAACAGCAGTGCTCTTTCATCTGCTGCTTATGCTGTATTGTGTCTGAGTTTCACGTCCTGCTTGTTGTCTCTCCTTGTTGTTCTGAGTCAGAGCTCTGCTTCACTCTTTCTTCTGTTGGTTCTGCCTCTCAGAATATGTTCTGAGCCATTTTTGGCTTTTTGTGGTGGTTGGCTGTCTTCTGGTGTTCCTTATTTCACCATCTTGGACTGATCTGCTACTGACACTGCCTCTCTGCTCAGTGGTTGAGTTCTTTCTCCAATGGAATCACAGCTGTGAATCAATCATCTGTGTTTTGCTTCTTCATGATGTCCAGTTCTTCATGACATCCATTGACAGGTTTTTTTGGCAAAGACACTGGAATGGTTTGCCATTTCCCTTTCTAGTGGATTAAGTCAAAAAGAGGTTAAGTGACTGGTCTAGGATCACATAGCTAGTGAGTATCTGAGGCCAGATTTAAACTCAGATCTTCCTGACACTCTTATCTATTAAACCACCTAGCTGTTTTTCTGTCTGTCTGTCCTTGTTCTCTCCGTCTCTCTCTCTCTCTCTCTCTCTCTCTCTCTCTCTCTCTCTCTCTCTCTCTCTCTCTCTCT
>NC_058134.1:174006479-174035188 GCF_016433145.1 Gracilinanus agilis
CTCTCTCTCTCTCTCTCTCTCTCTCTCTCTCTCTCTCTCTCTCTCTCTCTCTCTCTCTCTCTCTCACTCTTCCTCTCTGTCTCTGTTTCTCTCTCTGTTTTTCTCTCTCTCTCTCACTCTTCCTCTCTGTCTCTCTGTTTCTCTCTGTTTCTCTCTCTCTCTCTCTCACTCTTCCTCTCTGTCTCTCTGTTTCTCTCTGTTTCTCTCTCTCTGTCTCTCTCTTTCTTCCTCTCTCTCTCTCTCTTTCTCTTTCTCTCTCTCAATTCCAGACAGGATTTTATTGGTCAATCAAGGGGGGTACACAGAGAGAGACATATGGACAAAATTCATATATAAATACACATTTATATCTCATGCAAATTTAATTTCTACATGGAAATTATTTATCTTTGTACAATTGAAACAAAGTTGTATATATAGAGAATTTCTTCAGATACAGATATATACAACTTTGTATATGTTTCTATCTATGCTTGGGCCACATGTAGCTTGTATGCTCACTTAAATTGAATAGATTCTAAAAAAAGTCATGATAAGAGTGCACATATTTTCTGATAGTCTAAATTCTTGTTCAATAAAATTACCTGAGTAGCCTATAACCTGTTGACATTCTAGGAATGAGATGGAATTCAGAAAAGTTATTAAAACTATTCTAAGAATTTTAAGTATCAACAACAATGATAATATCAATTGCTAACATTTATATGGCACTCAGTAATTTTCAATGTTCTCTCCATTTATCATCTCATAAGTAAAGGTTTAGAGTAGGGAGACTTTCAGTAAGTATAAGGAAATACCATAATAAAGCTTATAACAACCATTAAACTGTGTTTCTATGATTAAAATTGAAATACACACTAGGACAGCTAAGTGGCAGAGTAGATAGAGTGCTAGGTCTGTAGTCAGAAAGACTTATCTGCCTGAGTTCAAGTCTAGTCTTACCAGCTGTGTGATCCTGGGCAAGTCATTTAACGCTATTTGCTGGAGAAAGAAAATGGCAAACTACTTCAGTATCTTTGCCAAGAAAACTCCAAATAGGGTCATGAAGTCAGATATGACTAAAATCACTGAACAAATTGCCATAACAATGCATAATAGGAGGCACTGTGATGTAGAGAATGTGTGATGAACTGGGAATCACAGATCTTGAGCTCTAATCTTGACTCTACTACTTAACTACTTGTGTGACTTTGGATAAGTCATTAGATGTTTCTGGGTCTTTATTTCCTCATTTATAACTCATTTTATAACATTTTTACTCATTATCTTATATTGTAGTTATTTGTATGGCTCTCTAATGTCTATTATATCCCTTAAGGCAGAGTGTTGGCAATCTTAATTCTGCTTCATACGCTAGTCACATAGTACATAACATCTTCCGCAATCTGACTTCCCATTTGTGCTCCATTTTCTTTTGTATGACTCCCACTTTTTCATACTCACTTCTGGTAAAATTGGTTTTCATGACATTCTCTGTATATGAAATTCTATCTCCCACTTCCACACCTTTGTTTGAGTCATTTCCCCAAATCTGGAGTACATTCCCTCTTCTCTTCTGCTCTCTTAGAATTTCTAGCTTCTTTCAAAGTCCAGCTCTGGCACCACCTCCTACACTAGTGTTTCCCTAATCCTTCAAAGTTATTAGAACTTTCTCCTTTGGGGAAAAATGACACAATTTGGTATATACCTTATGTTTTATATCCATTGTAGAATATGAGCTTATAGGGAGCAGGAGTGACCTTGTTTTTGTCTTTGCATTCCTAGTACCAAATCCAATGATTTCCAGACATCAGATTTAATATTTATTGAACACATAGAGTAATATATGCAGTTCTATTTAATTTATTGATATGCAGAGACACACATGTATGCTTATTTAACACATACATATGTATGCATTCATATAGACACACAACAAAGCACCATGTAGTCAAAGCTATGTTTTTTTTTTTCAAATAGCAATATGTAACTGTGAGAGTTGGACTATGAGGAAATCTAAGAGCCATAGAATTGACACTTCCAACTTGTGGTGCTAGAGAAGACTTTTGAGAATCCCTTGGACAGTAAGAAGATCAAATCAGTAAATACTTAAAGAGATTGATTCATATTCTTCACTGGAAGATCAAATACTGAAGTCGAAGTTTAAATACTTTGGTCACAGAAAGAGAAGACCGGACTCATTGAAAAAGACCCCAATGTTGGGAAATATTGAAGACAAAAGGAGCTGAATGAGGATGGGATGGACAGAGAGTGTCACAGAAACAATAAACAAGAATTTGGAAAATCTTTGAAAAAGAGATAGAAGGTCCCAATAGGATCACAGGGGGGGAATGTATAGTTGGAAAATCTTGAACCCCTAAAACTACATTACCCCAAATTCCTTTCTGTATTACCCACAATGCTTTTCCTTTTGTATACTTTTGCACCTTTCACTAGTGGGCTGGGTTTTAGATAGTAGCTTTTTAAAATTTAGTTATTATTAATAAACTTTTTAAAATATAATGCCTTAGTTATTAGATATTAATTTTAATCTCCACAAAGGACCTCATGTACTATGGTCAGTGGGGTCATGGAAAGTCAGACATGACTGAATGACCAAACAACAATGTACACACACATATCGATATCTATATCTAACAATCCATACATATTCTGTCTCCCTTCTTATCTTATTAGGCACCTAAATAGTATAATGGATAGCGCTGGACCTAAATTCAAGTTATTACATATGTTTTCTTGGTGTGTGTAGTTACAGCCTCTCTCAGCCTTGGGTTATTTCTGTATAACATAAAGTTAATAATAGCACCTACCTCCAAGGATATTATGAAGAGGAAAAATTACATATATAAATGTGTCTGTGTATGTATCACTTTAAAACCTTAAAGTGCTATAAAATGCTAACTGATACCTATTATAAATGCTGCCTGATGTTATTCAGATTTTCATTAGAGTAGGTAAGTTAGGATTTTACTTGCCAGATTAAAATGTATTCATTTAAAGAAGTATTTTTAAAAGGCTCTACTTAGAGAGTATACCCTTTCACAATTTGTTGAAGTTGTTCTTGCTTTGAAATGTACTATATTTCTTCATCCTGCTCATCTCATCTTTTTTGCCTCCCTTTCCCTTACCCTCACAGCAAGAGCAGGGATAGACAATACATAGAATATTGCTAAAGCACTTTCATAAAATGCCAAAAGAATGTCAGGGACATTGTTGTGTTTCAGCATAAGATTATTTTGGAAGGACATAGCTCAATGTTAATTTCATACACACCCACGTGACTAACCTAAGGAAAATGGCATTCTAGTGGTGTGACTATTTTAGAAGAATCAGAACATAGAATCCCAGGATCCAATGCCACTTCCCATCGTCTGCCTGCCATAGCCCCTCAAGGACCCCTTCTTTTCCCTCTCCTCTTTCTCGAGTCTCTTTATATGTTGTCTTGCCCTTAGTAACATCCTGGATGGCAGGGGCTATCTTCCTTTGTGCCTATAGGTGCATCCTCAGCACTTATCACAGTGCCTGGCACTCGTCCTGCTCCCTTTCTCTCTGTCTCTTTCTCTGTGTCTGTTCATCTGTGCGTGTGTCTGTCTCCCAGACAAGATTTGAATGCAGATTCACCAACTCCAGAGCCAGGTGCTTTATACTCTACCAGAACCAGAATCCATGGAAATGGTTTGAAAAAAAAAAGAATCTTTCTAACTAAAAGTCAACCAAAAGTGTGCACAGAATTCAGCAGCAATCTACCTTTTGTAAAGCCATGACCAATGGAGGAAAACTCATCAAGGGTAGAAGTTGGAATTCACTACTATTATTGTCAAGAAAAAATAATTGTTTTTCCCTTCATATTGAAGTTATTGGCTTTCCCCCCTCTTGTAGTCAGAGTGCCATTTGAAGCCTTGAAGCACAAAGAATGCTACTTTTTAATTGCAACATCAATACAGTACATATTGGCAAATATTTTTCTTTAGCTATACTCCAATAAATTCACACAAACACTTATTAAGAATGTGCTATATATGAGGTACTGTGCCAGGTGCTTTGGAAGCACAATGAAAAATGACATAATCATTACCCTCAAGAAATTTATATTATATGTGGGGCTGGAGGGGGGGACAGTGTGGGACAGGTTCCAGTGCCCCATCTGTCATGTTAAGGTCTTGAAGGAAGAAAAGGGTGTCACTATACAGGCATGATATCCTTATCACCTTCTTTAGAAACAGTTAGATGGCACAATGGATAGCTGAACTGGAGTCAGGAACACTTGAATTCAAATTCAGCCTAAGATATTTACTATCCTTGTTACCTTGGGTAAGTCACTTCACCTCTATTTGATCCATAATGGGGATAATAATATCACTTACCTCACAGAGTAATTGTAAAGATGAAATGAGATAATCATTGTAAAGTGCTTAGCACAGTGTCTGGCACATAGTAAGAGCTGCATAAATGTTAGCTATAATAAATAATCTTAATAATTAATAAAATTAATAAAATAATAATTATTATTATTTTACCTGGAGAAGAAAAGACTCAGGGGAAAGCTGTCTTCAAGTGTTTAAAGGACTCTTATTAGGAATTAGAGCAATTAGATCTGTTTTGCCTGGCCCTCTAGGGCAAAACCAAGAGAAATATGAATAAATTACTTAGAGGCAAATTTAGGCTCTAGAACAGGGAAAGCATTCCAAAATTGGAGCCATCCATAAGTGAAATGTTTTGCATTAGATGAAGGCTGTTTCATTCTTTCTGGAGATCTTCAAGAAAAGTTCAGATGGCCAATCAATCAAAATTGATTATGTACTAACTATGTGTCAGACATTATGCTAAATACCTAGGATTACAATCTACTTATCACATATATGGCATAGGGGATTATTTTTTAACATTAGGTTAGATTAGATGGCTATTGAGGTCCTCTTATCTTTAGAGTGATTCTGTGAGATAGCGGCAGGGGGAGTCTGTTCCAGAAATAGAGTATGATATGCACAATTACCTGAAGGCTGGGGAAGACAGAGAGAGGTCCAGAAATAATTAGTTCAGTTTGGTACAGAGTACAGAGTACATGGATGGGAATAGTGTCACATAAATCTGGATGGGCAAGTTGGAGTCAGATTGGAAAGAGCTTTGAATGCTAGGCTATCACAGGGTCCCTTAACCTTTTTTGTGCTTTGGATCCTTTTGACATTCTAGTGAAATCCATGGACCCCATTTCAGAATATTTTTAAGTAACTAAAGAACATGCTAAAATTTCCCTAAAGTCTAGTGAAAATATATGTGTATTTTTTTTCCTATCGAAATTCTTGGACCTCTTGAAATCTGACCATGGACTTGTTGAGGTGAGTCCAGAGACTTCAGGTTAAAATCACCTGGTCTTTGATCATTGAAGAGTCATTAAAGATTTTTGAGCAATTAGAGCCAACTATTAGAAAAACAACTGATATTAAGACACAGAATGGATTATAGAGAAGAGTCATGAAATCTGGAGAGGAACATGCAAATTTAGTTTATCAGCTTCTGGGTTCTCCTGGCACAGTCAGTGTTGAATCTAAGTCTGTTGTTTTTAAAGTTTCCTTTTATTCACATCCTTAAATAGGGGAAATATAAGAAAATGGAAGAAAAGAGAAACTATGTATAACTCTTGCCAACTCCAAAGATCTGAATCTTGCCTTAGACTCCAGCATCAAGGATCCCACCCCAAACTACTTTCTGAAATACCAATTCTTTAAGAAAATCATGAGTCACAGAAATCTTCATTTAAACACAGAAAATAGTGTTAGGTAAAGATTGTTATTGTTTCTGTTAGTCCTTTATTTTCAAAGAGGACCAATGAAATCTTGGGGTGATGCCCTTGACTTGTACATGAATTGAAGTGAGGTTTAATTGAATAGTCATCTGCCTCATTCTTTCTTCCAGAGTCATTGAAGTCCAGTGGCAAGATAAAAATCAGGACAACTTTTTGTGGCCTGGGATGTAGCAGATGACCTTCTTTGATGTCTAACCGAGTCTAAGTAGTCCGTGGCTTTTGCACTCAGAGGCTTTTGCTGCACAAGTAAACATAATTTTTATCGAATATATAGCTAGTCTAGAAAGTTTGAACAAAAAAGAACTTGGAAGAACATCTAGGTCATCTTCAGATTTATTAATACATTCCTGCCATTTTTGTCACAGGGAAACCCTTCAAGAATAAAACACTTCTTCAAAGATTCTACTTTCCCCCTACTTTAACACCTCACCCCCACCCCAACACAGACAAAGATTTCAAATACCTTTTGTACTCTTGGATCAGAAAGAACCAGACATGACCCAGATAGTCTCTTCTCTTGGGGTCCTTTTACAAATCTAGAGCCAGGTCTTGCAGAAGTTGGTATCAGGAACTATATATTTGATCCAACACATCTGCCTGGGGCTTGACAGAATGAGGGTAATTGGATTACACCATTCTTTCTCTTTTGGGCTGGGCCCATCTCCCTGTTCATTTAAAAAAATGTTATGTATATTCCCCTTTAGCTTTCCCTGTGCAGGTGTCTATCAGTGCATTTATATGACCCTCTTCATTGTTATTTATCACTCACAAAGCATTATCTTGTTTTCAACCTGTTCAGAAATTTCTTGTTACATAAGTCATGGAAACAGGTTAGCATCATTACTGGTGACTCTGTCAATTTGATAGCGGAAACTAAGTCACACTGTAGTGAATTACTTGAGACATTTGGCAATGATCACTGACTAATATAGTACTTTAAGGTCTGCAATACACTTGACAAATTATTCCATTTGTACCTCAACATTCTTGCAAGATGCTTTTAATCTTGTGATGACTCCTGAATTATCTACCTGCGTTTGCACTGAGCTCCTTCCCATATCGCCAGTTGTCTACTGGGGACTCAAACTGGAGGTCCTAGAAGCATCTCGATATCAACAAGTCCCAAATAGGACTCATTATCTTTTCCTTCTGCTGTCATTATCTATTCCTTCCTCTTTGTTACTGAGGGTGCCACCACCCTCCAGGAAGCCAGGTTTTCATTCTCAGGGACATCATTGATCCTTCATTCTCATTGGTCAATGCCAAATCTCATCTACTTTAAAATTTCCTGCATGTTCCCCCTTTTCTCTAACTCCATGGCCACTAACCCAAGTTAAGCCCCCCTCCCTCTCAGCTGAACTATTACAATAGCCTCCTAGTTATTCCTTCTGGCTCAAGTTTGACTCCAGCCCATGCTCCACACAGAAGGCAAAGGACAATTCCTTCCTGTAGCCCAACTCTGATCATTATTCCCCTGGTCATTGAAATCCAAAGGCTCATTTTTACCTCTAGGACCAAACCTAAACTCCTCTGCTTGGGATTTAAAGCCCTCCATAACCTGTCTGGAGCCTCTCTTTCCAATTTTATTAAAAATTATGCTCTTTTATGTACTCTGTGGTCTAGTCTAGCCTTGCCATTCCTCACTTACAACACTGTCTTCCTTCTTTAAGATTTTGCCCAAGTAGTCTCCCTAGAATGCCTGTCCTCCTCATCCCTGACACTAAGAAGCTCTATTTTCCTTCAAGGTTCATCTCAACTAATATCTTCTACCTAGAGTTTTTCTTGAATCCTCTCCTTGCCAACTGTTAGTGCCTCATCAACAACTTCCCCTCTTTCCCAGTCCTGAAGCCAGGCAGATGTCCAGGGTCCTTGTACTGACACATGGAGTCACTGCTATGCTTCGTGCTCTTTAAGGGTGGAGACTAAATCTCCTATATGTTTGTATCTCCGGAGCCTTGAACTTCACCTGGCCCAGAGAAAGCACTACATAAATATTGCTGATTGAGGCATCTATGGCAGGTACTATTGTCCCCCTTTACAGTGAAGAAACACGGAGCCTTCCAGTTTACAGTCTAGATATCTTAGCTGCTTTCCTATCCTTCCTGCTCTTTAAAAGGGTTAAAAGATGACCCTGCTGGGGCAGCTGGGGAGCTCAGTGGATTGAGAGTCAGGCCTAGAGATGGAAGGTCCTGGGTTCAAATCCGGTCTCAGACACTTCCCAGCTGTGTGACCCTGGACAAGTCACTTGACCCCCATTGCCTACCCTTACCACTCTTCTACCAAGGAGCCAATACACAGAAGTTAAGGGTTTAAAACAAAAGATGACCCTGCTTCATAAGTTCATAGATGAATGATTAGTAGTGTCATCCCAGTATGATAAGGAAGATAGACAGAAATGTTGTGGACTAAGATATTGCCCCTGAGTTCAGCATTCTAGTCCTCTCAATGGATTGGATATCTATTGTTAGGATGAAAAAGATTGGCTTCAGAAAGAAGGTTAGTGATGTTAGAAGTGTGAGGGGGGAGAAAACGGAGGGGGTAGGAGGGAGAAGAGGATGCTAAGAAGGCTCAAGGAGACGCAGGAGGTTACAGAGTGGAAGCTAGTCTGTCTATCTTTAACATGCGATAATGTAATACAATTTATTCTTAACAAAGAAGTGATGCCTTCGCTAGTTTGTCTGGTTCAGAGATTGTTTGAAATCAATACATCACAAGAATTCAAAATTATTAACTGGGTTTTTTTCTCCCCCTTTGGTGGTTGTTGATTTTGTTTTGTTTTGTTTTTTAAATAAGTCTTTTTCTCTCTCCTCAAACGTGTCTATAAAATGAATAAAGGAAAAAATCCTTTTTAAAATTTTTTTTCTGGGAAAGGTGTTGACCTGGTAGTCATTTCTCTGTGTGCATTTTTAAGCAGGGTTGCAGGGGATGTCATGTGTTGCAGTAATTGCCATGGAAACCATTGTTGTTGAATGAATAGAAAGGTTTTAAATCCTTGGTAATGAGTCTGAGAAACTAAGGATGGCTTTAAGTTTAACTTGCTTGGAAGCAGATCATGTATTACCCACAGAAACTGGAGGCAAGAGGTACAGAGAGAAGGGAGCAAAGAAGGTGTTCTAAAGGCAAATAAGATAGCCTGATTGGCATGACATGGCATTGTTTTTCACTGAGTGACAGACACCGCAAGGACCAACAGCAGAAGGACACCAACCAGAATGAATGTATTTTTGGATTGAGTGAGGTCTCGCATAACTCTGACATTGCTCCACTTGCACAAGCAAATTCTGTCCAGCTCTTGAAAATCTGTATCAACCTCCCCAGTCTTACCCCATGCTTTTCCACTGCATGTAAGCCGTACTCTAGCCAAACTACATAACTCACAGCCCTTCTACTCTCTAGGACTCACTCTCCCACACTGCCCTCTCTCCATTAGATTTCCCAACCTCCAACTGGTGAACTTCCCCAAATCAGCAACCATTTCAAGGGCCAACTCCTTCGTGTAGACTTCCTTGACTTCTTCCATCCTTCAAGCTGTAAATAATCTCTCTCACTTTTATTGGGCAACTAAGCTCTTCTTCCTCTGAAATTCTGTGATTCTATGATGTTCTTTGATTTATTTATTCATTCAACCGAGTATTTTAATTGCCTACCAGGTGTCTGACATTTTGCCAGAGATCCAAACTCAAATAGGAAACAATTCTTGCTTTCATGAATCTTATATTCTTTGGGGCAGAAACAACTTATGCATAGTTAAGTAGATAAAAAATAAAACAAATAATCCTATGAGTGGGTGGGAAGGAGGGAAGAGTTCATCAGAATAAGTAGATATTTATCATTCCAAGGGAAAAAAGGGGGTGCAATTAGAGTGTATGGAGGTATAACAAAGCAGATATTACTTAACATTACATTTAGAATTATAGAATCTACAATCTGCATTCCAGATACATCATAGTATCAATGTGTGTGTGTGTATCATAGTATCAATGTGTGTGTGTGTGTGTGTGTGTGTGTGTGTGTGTGTGTGTGTGTGACAGAGTTGAAGGAATCTTTTTTTTTGGTCTTCTAATCTACTCTGTATTTTAGGGGGAAAAAAATCTTCTACATATACATGATGAGTATTATATAGCTTTTCTTTGAAGATATACAGGCGGCACTATGTCCAAAGTAAACCATTCCACTTGAAGTAGTTCAAATTATCAGGAAATCTTTCTTTATATGAAAATCAATTTGTCTCATTGCTGCTTCCCCTAGTCTTGCATTCTGGCACCAACCTGAAGAAATCTAAAACCTTTTCCTATTAATTCTGAAGAAAATCTTTTCCAGGCTAAATATCTCTAGTTCTTTTAAGTATCTTTATATGGTCTGGTCTTCACCATCCTGTATATACCTTTACTAGTTCTCCAGTTGGTCAATGTTATTCCTAAAATCTGTCCTAAAGCTGATATCCCAAATGAGATCTGCCCAGGACAAAATATGACAAGGACATCAAATTTCCTAGTCCTGCAACCTGTGCCTTTATTAATGCAGAAAACAATTCATTAACTTGTTTGACTTCCAAATCAAACTATGTATATGATCCTAGATTTAGAGCTAGAAGGAACTTCTGAGGCCACGTAGCCATCATTTTTTAGATGAAGAAACTGAGGCTAAAAAGAGATGAATTGATTTGAATTACCATCTTGTGGTTTACTAAATGTTCCAGGTTGAGTGAAGATGAACTGATATTGATGTAGGCATACCATCCTTTCACCTGTGAAGTTGATTCTGTTAAACCATTTGACTATATTTTTCTAGATTAAATTTCACCTTATTAAAATCCCTTGAATATTTTAACTTGTCAAGATATTTTTAGATCATATCTTTTAGCATGTTAGCTATCACTCTCAGCTTTGTGTGATGTGCTAATTTGATAAACACATTATTTATGCCTTAATATATTATTGATAAAAAATGATATGATACATTACTAAGGAATGAACACAGATTCTTAGGAAAATCTAGAGCTCTCCCTAGATGACCATTAAGAACAACTATTTATTTTTAAGTATCCAACCAAATCACACATCACCTAATTGTACTATCAACTAGTGTTTTGCTAACGTGAGTTCTGAGAGAAAGGTGATGGACTCAGGATGGACACTAACACTTTTGGGGGGAGGGACATATTTTGTCTGATTATATTTAATTTGTCAAGGCAGCTAGGATTGGGTGCTGAGCTCAGAGTCAGGAAGACTATCTTTCTGAGTTCAAATCTGACCTCAGACTCATACCCTGAGCAAGTCACTTAACCATATTGGCCTCAGTTTCCTCATTTCTAAAATGAAAGGAAATGGCAAAGAATTCCAGTATCACTGCCAAGAAAACCCCATAATGAAATCATGAGAGTTGGACACAACTGAAAAATGAGCCAACTATAATAAACATATGTGATACAGGGACTTTGTTTTTCTTCTTTAATGGGGTTTGGGAGGAGTAGGAGGAATAAAAATTGTATTTTTGTTAATTAAAAAATAAATTTCAAATTAAAAAATATAGGTGTTATATCTATAGCACTTTCATGGTGAAATGTCTAGAAAACATGTAAAATAAATAAGATGAGCTGGGAATATGATGCTCTTAATGAAGTTTTGCTTGCTCTTCATGAACAATGGCTTTTTTCCACATTTTAAAAATAATTCAATGTGTAATTGTTGTGGAAAATCTAAGTCAAGATCACTAACCCACAGTCTGCAGAATTCGTTCTCTTTTACTTTTTGAAAAGCAGGGCATTTCCCCTTTTCTAATACTGTGGAATTTCTCCTATAACAAATGATCTGAACAGTTCTTTCAATACCCTAGGATCTAATTCATCTTAGCCTGGTGTCTTGATGCAAAGCTAGGTACTCTCTTATTATTTTCTACAGATCTTGGATTTCAACTCTCTATTTTTTTAATTTAATATCTTTTGGTTCAGAATTATTTTTCTAGTAAGAGACCAAAAAAAAGTAAAATAAGAGTTAAATAGTTCTCTTTGCAATCCATAACCATCATCACATCCCCTAAGCAACAGTCTTTCTTCTTATTTTAGCTTCCTTTCTATTCAATATAGCTAAAAATCCCTTTTGGGTTGTCCTTTGCATTCCTCACTATTCTCAGCTCATTTTGAGCTTCTGTGTTCCTGACACTACTCTTAAAGAATTGTGCCAGGCTTTTGTACTCATCCTTCATTAGCTGCCCTTGCTTCCATCTTCGGTATATGTTTTTTTTAAGTCAAAGTATATTTACACTATATCTCCTTAGGCAACTTCCCTTTTCTTCCACATCAGAATTGTTTCTCTTTTTGTCTACAGAAATTCATTTTTCAAAGTTTCCCCTCCTTCTCAGTCTGACTGCTTCTGTAAAAATTTAGGCCATGAAATCATACTTATCTTTTTTCCTTAACCCTTTGAAATTTTCTCTCCAAAAATCTGAGGTGCTCAGCTATTCTCTACATCTCTTTCATTAATTCCCTTAATGTTTCTGTCATTTCAACTTCAACCGCCAATTCTTCATTGTTGACCATAATCATGATTAAAATAGAACTTTTCATTGTTGAAGAATGAAATTATTTTTAAAAGAAGTCAAGAAATTTTTTATATACTCTGCTTTTAGGAAGCAAAGAGCTCCAGAAGAACATAGCTTTAAAATGGGAAGGTATCTAGAGGTCATTTAGTCTAATCTCTTCATTATAAGAATGAGAAAACTGAGGCCAGAAAGGTTGTTACTTGTCCAATGTCACACAGGTAGTAAGTGATGGAGTTAGGTTTTGAACTCATATCTTCTGCCTCCAAATCCACTAGTCTGACTTTCGTCATATCACAGTATTTAGATAATTAAAGTCCCTTCCTGCTATTATCTCATGCATCTATGTATTATGTGATCTTTTCCCCCCTCTTTCCATTCCTCATGAATTTACATTCTAAAATATTCCATCAACTTAAAAACATATATATGAATGTAAGTAATGGTGGTACCTATCAAGACACTCACCAATGCCTCTTAAAGTAACTGAAAAAAGAAATCTAGTTCATATTATCATAACCAGGTAAGACTATATCTATCACACAAATCAATAAAAGATACTAAACTGTTTGAATGGCCAAGTAAATAATTTTAGAAGGTGCATTTTGTGGAAGAGATCTTAGAAGAAGGAGGAGGAGGAGGAAGAGGAGGAAAAAGGAAGAAAGAAAAAAGAAGGAAGGAAAGAAAGAAGGAACAAAAGAAGGAAGGAAGGAAGGAAAGAAGGAAGGAAGACAGAAAGGAAGGAAGGAATAAAAAGGAAAGAAGGAAGGAATGAGAAGGAAGGAAAGGAGGAAGAAAGGCAGGAAGGAAGGAATAAGAAGGAAGGAAGGGAAGAAGAAAGGCAGGAAGGAAGGAAGGAACTTCATGAACTGAGCACCTCAAACTCATCTAGGGGCTATGACATATTAGTGAACTAGGACAGATGAATGATATGGAGAAACTGTATTAAGTCTGAGTCTACTTTCTTTAGGAACTAAAGTGATATGGGGGAGACTATGCTCCTAGATATTTGGGGGAAATGTTAGTAGTTATATTCTTACTGTAACATTAAAGCAAATATAACTTTGTAGAAGTTGAAAAAGTAAATCTGATTTAGAAATAACCAGTGGCACAGGGGCAACAACCCCTGTTGCCTGCCAGTTACTATACATCAAATGCCCATTTTTTTACCCAAGTATTTCTAACCTTGAATTTCTTTCTCATCCATAAAAATGCCAAGAGTGAGCTAGACCTAAATATACATTTAAATTAGTGCATAAAACATACTTCTGCTAAATGTTAGGGATTTTCCTAAGTAGGAGTTTTGAGAAATTGAGATTATATTTCTAACTTTTCATTTAGTATAAACTTCCTCAAGCAGCATTAGAGTTAATCATATGGATCTGAGGAGCCATTACATTGCTTCTAGTCAGTCAGTCAATAAATATTTATTAAATTCCTTCTAAATGTTAGGCAAGCTAATTGTTCTAACAGTGTGAAAGATTAAAAGTCCAGAACCAAAATAAGTAGAGGAGAAGGTACTTGAGTGATTACTCATCATCAATGTGTGCTGAATCTAGTGATTCATAATATTGGGGAATGCGATGGGTAGCCCCATTTTCTCTCTCTTTCTACAATGTTTCAATCAGAACTCTTAAGATTTTCTTGTTGCTGATAACCCAATGGTCTAAAATGTATTTACATTTATGCTTGTTAGCACTTCTCCCATTTAAGTCCCATTCTAAAGTCTTGTAGTACGAAGGCTAGTAGTGTTTCTCAAAGGCTATAATAGTAGAGTCTAAGTAAGCTCTGCCAAGTCTTATGTAATGGCAAAGAATTAGCATGTGGGCCAGACCTTGAAATGAACTGTTATCTGAATAAAAGCCCTGTTTAAATGAGACACATCACTAGGAGGCTGACCAATAAATAACATTTTATTAATGGCATCATAGCAGCTGTAGAAACCAACTACTTACTCGGTCAAGAAAGCATCAGTGGGGAATGAAATCATCACTGTTTTGAAGCGTTGAAGTAAATATCTTTATGTTGATATAAATTTATGTTACTTTATTCTGCCTCAGGGTATTTGAATTTTAAGACATATCTTAATTGTGGACTGAAAGACAACCTTATATTTTAAAGAAGCTCAAGTATTATAAAGTCGTAAGGAAAGACTACCTATAAAAAAGAGTAGTCTGAGATGCATTGAAGATCCAGAGAGATCAGATTTAAAATGAAAGGAGACATCATGACATAGTGAGGGAAGGGGCAGAGATGGAGGGAAGCCCTGAATTTAGATTCAGAGGGCTTGCTTTCAAATCTAATATCTGCCACTTACCACTGGTCTGACTTTAGACAAGTTACTTTACCTCTCTGGGAGCGATTTTCTCATCTGTAAAATAGAAGTTGGATGATCTGGACTTAAGCTGCCTTCTAGCCAGAATTATACTTGACTTGCTCACCTAGGTGTTGGTTGGACCTAAACAAAAATAAAATCCAGAACTTCCAGAGTGAAAGAATAACCCAGAAATCCAAAGAAAGCTATGATAAATTCAGACAGTATACGAAAAATCAGAGAAATTACCTTACTGCCAAAGATCTGTAGAGTCAAATCTATAGTATTTCCAGTAGCAATGTATGGCTGTGAGAGCTAGACTATCAGGAAAGCTGAGTGCCACAGTCTTGATATTTCCAAATTATGGTGCTGGGGAAGATTTTTGAAGAGTCCCTTGAATAGTAAGGAGACCAAATCAGTCAATATTGAAAGAAATGAATTCAGATTAATCACTGGAAGGTCAAATATTGAAGCTGAAACTTAAATACTTTGGCCATGCAATGAGAAGGCAAGACTCATTGGAAAAGACCTGATGCTGGGAAAGATTGAAGATAAAAGAAGGGGAACACGGAGAATGAGATGGATAGTGTCATGGAAAGAACAAACTCGAACTTGGACAGACTTGGAGAAATAGTGGAGGATAGAAGAGCCTGGTATGCTATGGTCCAAGGGGCCATGAAAAGTAGAATACAACTGAACAACCTGACCAATTAAATGCTCATGGATGGGCTCATTTATCTGGGGCAGGAAGGAAACTCAGGAGCCATTTAATTCAACCCTCTCAAATTGCAGATGGGGAAAAAAGAGGCCTGTAGAAATGAAATGTCTTGCCTCAAATCATTCAGGTGACAAGTAGAAAAGATGTAACTAAAGCTCATGTCCCCTGATTCCAAGGTCAGCATTTGCTCCACCATATTGTCCTGGTTCCTCACGAGCTGTCTCTTTTTTCCCAGATAGAATGTTGTTTTCTCTGTCTCTAGTCCAAGAACCCACGGACCTGGTCCTTTAGGAAGCCAGTTAGGGCGAGTTTTGACTCCATGACCTTCTGGAACATTTTGTATCTTAGCTGAAACATTAGTTTCTGCCCAAGTGGCTGTGGGTCAGTACTTAGCCCTGAGGGAATCTTTCCCTGGGCAGCATGAGCATTACAACCTGGGAAGGACAAACCAGAGGTCCTGATATGGGGTAAATTCCTGACTCTTCACTGCAGCCCCCTTGAAGATGAAAAAATGGAGTTTTGGTGAAGAGAGAGCCCTCCCCTCCTTTTCGGTTCCCATATTGCCTTTCTTTACCTCTGCCCCCTCCTGCTTCTTCCCATTCATTCGTTGCTCCATTACCTTTCTTCTAACAATAGGAAGTCATTTCATCCCTCTGGGCTAAGCTGAACTGTTCCCTAAACCAAGGACTCACTACCATGAAGTAGGATTTTACAGTTTGGAGAGGCACGTGGCTCCACCCAAACCAGTGATCAACAACAGCCACAAAAGCCTCATGTCAGAGAGACAAGGCAACTGCTTTGTCTGAAACCACCCACTCCTCTTTTGTTTCCCTCTGGTGCATACGGTGCTTTGTGTTCTCTCCACTCCCCTCTTCAGCTCTGCAGATGTGAAACTTTAAATGCAGGGTATTTAAAAATAATAAGGAAAAAAAAACACCCTGAAAATTACAGTGCTTTGTAGTCAAGCAGCAGGAAGCACTGGAAAACCTCACTTTATCTTGAGCTCGGATCATTGAAATGTTACTGGTGGCAAACATCTGTATGGACAAAATGGAGGAGGGGGGAAGAGAGAGGGAGGCTCGCTGGGACCACCTGAAAGGACCTAGAAAGGAGACAGTTGAGGATGCGATGGAAACCCACATTAAGAGAATCATTTCATGGTTTTGGTGCCATTTTGGAGCTGTGTGCGAGCAATGTACCATTGGTCAGGGGGCATAAGGTTAGCTTGGCATTCTGGATGAAGGGAGCAAGTTTTAGAGGAATCCAGAGCCCAGGTACTTCGGAAACATTTTTCTGCCAAAAGAAAAGAACATTTTTCTGTTCTTTTTGAATGGATCAGGAGTCCCTACTGCAGACCACAGGAATGGAACAAAACGAAAATGGAGCACAATTCAGATACAGAATGAGGGTTCCTTTGATTTGGTAAACTCTCATAGGAAACTTGCCAGGTGATTGTTATTTGTTTCTGTATTTGCAAAGGAAAAAAAATAACCCCCACCCAGACATATCTCTGTAAACCAAATATGGTTGAAGAATCACAGATTATAAAATTTAGACATGGAAGGGAAACACAAAAGTTATCTAGTCTGAATTCCTTATTTTATATATGACATAAATAAAGCCCAAAGTGAAATAAATAATTTGGTCAGTCACATGGCTAAAAAAGAATAGAACAGCTTTATTGACTCCAAATATAGTGTTGTCACTATCTAGAATGTGTTCTGTATTGGAAAAAATTTACAAAGACTTAAAACTAAGTGTAGAAGAAGCGTGTTTTTCTTTCATTTCACTTGGGCAGGGTATCTGAAACAAAGAAATTACCAATGAAAACTTACTCAAAAACTCAAGAATAGAAACTTTCCCCCCATTAACTATGCAATGCAATTATTTCTCACGTTACATAAATCTCTCTCTATATATATATACACATATGTGTATGTATATATAAAATATGAATTTTTAAAAAATGGAGGTTTATCATTTCAAGTAAAAATTCAAATCATAGGTTTGGCATAAGAAGGCACTTAAGAAGCCAAGTAATTAAGATTTCATGAGATAAATACCCTTCATTTTATAGCCGATGAACCTGAGGCTCAGAAAAAGTTTTATCCTTGTTAAGTGACTTGTCCAAGGTCACATAACTGGCAGATTTTAGAGGTGAGGTTTGAATGTGGGTGTAGCATGTCTCAAATGCCTTTCTTTATCCACTCTACCTTACTGCCACCACACATTTAACTACAGGGCCAACCTGTTATTATTTTTGTGGAATTATTATTATGGGAGTTAAGATAACATTTAAAAAAAACCTCTTTGTTGGTTTATTGTCTAGGGTGGCAAAAAATGGTGTATGTTTTTAAGTTCCATATTTCCTTTCTTTTTCTCTCTTCTCACTCTTCAGCATGCTTACTTCTCACTCTACCACATTCTCTTTTATTTGGGAGGAGAAATGAGATTGATTCTCTTTTGGGAACAGAATCTTTCTGTTCAGAAGTATTGGTATAGAACCTTATAGTGAAACCATTATACATTTTGCCAGAAAAAAAATAGAAGACGCACATCAAAGAAGGAGTATTGTGTCAACAAATGAGGAGAAGGAATAATTTCTGTTCATTCTTTTAAAGAACACTAAACCATACTTCCTACATTAGAATGATCCTCCTCAAACCCTTTCCTCTGGTTCCTGTGCTCTGCCCCTGAGATCCTAGGTTCTGATAAGTGAACTTTTACCTCACCTTGCCCAAAGCCAAGCTTCCATGATTTTTTCCCAAGCCATGTCACTGAGATACTTTACACATTGCCTTAATAGGATAGAAATCTCCTTGAGGGCAGGGATTATCTTGTGATTGTTGTATTTGGATTCCCAGTATTTAGCATATGTTTGGCACATGCTGGATAAATGCTTTTTAAAATTTATACAAAATGGCATAGAATAAAATATAAACATATATAAAAGAACAACAATTTGGAAATAGTTTGTGTGTGTATGGTATTTGTCCATGTACCTTCCTCCTTCTATTTATGCCGATCATAAAGTGTATATTATTTAATAGATGAGTCTGAAGAAGTTTTTTGAGAACCATAGAGTTTATGTGACTTGTCCAAGGTCACACATCTTTAAGTGTCAGGGGACAGGAGATGAATCCAGATTATTGCTTACTAAAAAGTAAAAAATCCCATTTCCTTGATCCTAGTCCTGCTCTCTCATCTTCATCCAAGTTAGCCCAACTCCTGCCCAATGCCTATTTGCCTCTGCCTACCCCTCCCATCATGCCCTTTGGAGCCCTAGTAAGTCATTATTCAACTCCCATGCTAGCCCTTGTCATCTCATATTCTTTCGTTCTCCATAATACAGATCCCTGTGGCTCCCTAGGCATCCTCACCAGTTCCTTCCCATACCACTCTATCTCTACTCCTGATCTGCTCTTCAAGACACAGGGCTAGGAGAAATCAGCATTTCTCCTCTGCCTCCCTCATCACCTTCTTACAGAAACCACAGAGATAGCGATGTCCCAAGGCTATCTGTCCACTCTGAACTCTAAGGGCCAAAGGTTACATTGGGCCTAGGAATTGTTGATTATTGATCAGACTTTTATAGAGAATCAATAGTTCAGGTGTGAGAAAATGGCAAGCCAAGCAGCAGATTTCAATATTAAAGGTATATACCAAGCTAGACATGGAAAATCCCTGTGCGATATAATGGTTTGTGCCTCTCTGATCCAAGTCTCACTTTAGATAACCTGTGACATCCATTTGCAAAAGAATCCAATGCTCCAGAATCCTTTGCTGGGGAAGTTAGCTGCAATGAAATCACCTGTTGTCATATTTCTGACAGTAGTAGAAGCAATTATGGTAATTATGACATTGCACAGTTTCATGAACTACAGTTTGCAATGGCCAACAGTCTGATCCAATAGAACCTGCTCACATTCACTTTAGATTATCAAACATTCACCAAGCACCTACATGGGTGATGCACTGCTTGAGGTCCTGGGAATACAAATTTTTTTTATTTTAAAAATTCTTGTCTTCACTGAGGAGGAAAGCAATGTAGTGCAATGGAAAAAGGACCAATGAGAGGACAGAGGCTCAACTTCTTCCTTCAACCCATAGTCCCTAAGTGATCTTAGGAAAGTAACTTTACCTCTTGGGACCTCAATCTATAAAATGAGGGTGCTGGACTAGATGGCTTCTGAGATCCTCTTTATTTCTAGTGGCATAACTGCTCTCTAGAGTGTCACCTCGATGGAAAAAGATGATACAGTCGCAGTGGACATCAGACTACAATTTGCCTGCGTATTCGTGCAATACAATGTGACCTCTCTCAGAGGGCAAGGGATAATTTTGGGATTGTTGCATCTGTAGTGCCTAATAAGATAGTGCTTAACTCACAGAAGACACAACCTGAATTCTTAACAAGTTTAATTTATTTGACTGTTTTGGGGTCAGTAGAGAGAAGAATTACATTGCCTTGTAGCTCTGTGATACTGATGATCTATATAAAAGCTGTGGTTTATTGATAGTGCACAGTGGATTTGGGTGCAAGCTTTGAAATGAGGAAGGAACCCAAGTTCAGATCCTACTACTGACACTAACTGTGTGATGCAGTTTAGTTAGCTTTCCTACGACTCAGGCAGATAACTTCTTAGGATTTGTTTAGCTCATAGACAATCTACACTAGTAGAATGTGTTCCCACCCACATAGCAATAGTTTTCCAGGATGAAATTCCAATCCCTTTCTGTAATGAGCTAAGCTTAGAGGGAAAGAGTTAAGAAAATAGCATGTTGTACAAAAATGATGCATTTCAGGGTGTTCCACCCCACTACCTTCCCAGAACTATGTAAAGTGTTCTTTGATGAGAGAAGTCGGAAGAAGCATTTACCTACAACATAATGCCAGTCTAATTCACATTGTTCTTGACCAGGGAATAATTATGATCTGTAATTGCCTAAATGAGCTGGCTCATCAACCCTATAGTACATGTCCATTACTCTGACTGCGATGGCATTTGCTTCATTTAACTATGACTGGTTTTATTGCCAGTTTACTTATAATGCAGTCAGGGCTGCAATTAAAATGTATGGGCATAATCTACCTGACTGGCCAAGCCTTAGTCTTTATTGGTACTCTGGAAGCCTCTGTCTCTGAAACCTCAATCCTTGCTTATCACTGGCATAAAATCAATCAGCCCAAAGGAGGAGAGAGAGACAGACAGACAGACAGACAGACAGGCAGAGACATACAGAGACAGACAGGCACAAAGGCAGAAAGACAAAGAGACAGAGGCAGAAACCTACAGAGGCAGAAACCAGAGAGACAAAAACAAACAAACAAACAAACAAAAAACTGAGTCACAGACAGAGACAAAGAAATAGAGAGAAAGGGAGAAAGACAGACAGAAAGACAGACACACAGAGAGAGTTGGAGAGACAGGGAAAAAACAGAAACAGAGAGAAAAAAAGAGAAATCTACTTGGTGAATAAAAGCAAGATTAAAAAGTACTTCTTTTTAGCATAACTATAAGAAGCAGCATGCTATAGTAAATGAAGAGCTGTCTTGGAGTCAGAAAGTGCTGAATTCAAGTTCTGCCTTAATATATACCAGCTGAATAATCCTGGTCATGTCACCTAACTTCAGTCTCCTTAAGAACTCTCTCAGACTTCTGGGTTAAGATGGTGGCAGAGCAAAAAACAGCTGCTTGACCTCTCCTAACCAAAACATATAGGACTCCTCAAGGGGACATAAAAACAAATCCAGATGAAAGAAGGGACCCCACAACAGGGCGCAGCATTGAAGGTACATGGGATCAGGGCATTTCCATGCTATAAGGGAGTGAAATAGCCCTCACTAAAATACAAGCTGAGCAAACTCCTCCCCCCCCACCACCACCTACAGTGACAAAGCCAGTGCACAAGAGTTAGAGCAAGTTTGGGGCATCCATTAAGTCCTTGGCAGCTACCTGGGTTCACCAGGGCCTGTTCCTGAGAGCAGCAAGACTTAAGACCCCAAGAGGCTAAAGAACATGCGGACTTTGAACACAGACCCTGAACGCAGGTGTGGACCTTGAGTGGGGACCCAGCGCAGAGGGGTGCAAGACTGTGGAAGCAGCGCCCTGAGACTATTAAAGGAGCTTTGGGCAGAGGAACAAGCAAGGGGACCACCAGGAGACTTGACCCTGAGAACAGCTAGACCTGAGACCTCAGGAGTCCAAAGAGAGCAGACAGGCATGAGGATAAAGCTGAGAGGGTGCTGGGCTAACAATGGCAAGCCAGAGACAAGAACCCCAGAAGAGAAAGATCAATATGAAATCTTTAACACTCGACAACTTTTACACAGAAAAAATCCAGACAACAGAGCAAACAGCAAAAGGAGAACAAACAAGTAATCATATCCAAACCTTCCCCCAAAAATGAAAACTGGTCACAAGCTACTGAAGAGTTCAAATCTGAGATTATGAGAAAGATGATAGAGAACTGGCAAGAAAATAACAGCTTAAAAGGCAGAATTTTGCAATTAGAAAGTGAGGCTCAGAAATCAAATGAATTGATAAGCAAATTGAAGATCAGAAATGACCAGGTAGAAGCTTTGAAGAACCAAACAGACCAGATTCAAAAGGAAAACCAAAAGATTATAGCCAAAAACCAGTCTCTAAAGGCTAGAATTGGGCAATTAGAAAAAGATACCCCCAAATCAAAAGAATTAATAAACAAATTGGAGACCAAAATCAAACAGCTAGAAAACAGGAAAAACCAAATCGAAAAGGAAAATCAAAAGAATATAGCAGAAAACCAGTCTCTAAAGGCAAGAACTGGGAAAGTAGAAGCCAATGATCTCTCGACAACAAGAACAAATAAAGCAAAGTCAAAAGACTGATAAAATAGAAGGAAACATGAAATATCTCATTGAGAAACTGACAGATCAAGAAAACAGGTCTAGAAGAGATAATTTGAGAGTCATTGGTCTTCCTGAAAAATCAGAAATTAATAGGAATTTGGACTCCATACTAAAGGAAATTATTCAGCAGAATTGCCCTGAAGTTCTACAACAAGAGGGCAATATAGACATTGAAAGGATCCATAGATCACTCTCTACACTAAATCCTGAAAAGACAATCCCCATGAATACAATAGCCAAATTCAAGAGCTTCTAAGTAAAAGAAAAAATTTTACAAGAAGCCAGAAAGAGACAATTCAGATATCAAAAAATACCAATCAGGATCACACAGGATCTGGTAGCCTCCACACTAAAAGACCGCAAAGCTTGTAATATGATATTCAGAAAGGCAAGAGAACTAGGTCTACAACCAAGGATCACCTACCCATCAAAACTGACTATATACTTCCAGGGGAAAGTTTGGGCATTCAACAAGATAGAAGATTTCCAAGTATTTGCACAGAAAAGACCAGGACTAAATGGAAAGTTTGATATCCAACCACAAAAACCAAGAGAAACATGAAAATGTAAATAAGAAACAGAGGGGAAAGAAAGAAAACTCTTATTTTTAAATTTCCCTCCTTAAGGGCTTCAATAAGATCTAATTATTTGTATTCCTATATGGAGAAATGTTATGTGTAATTTTCTGTAGTGAACTCTAATCACTATTATAGTATCAGCTATTATAGTAATTAGAAGAATTTTCTCAGGGAGAGGTTGGAGTACTAAATGGTCTAAGATGATAAGGGGGTGGGTGGGAAAGAGTGGGGTGAATAGTAGAGGACACCAAGAGAAACTTGAATGAATAAGAAAAATAGGATATTCTATTACACACAAAGAGGGCATGAGAAGGGGAGGGGATGAATACTATGATAAGAAGGAGGGGAAGAGAGCATTAAGAGGTAATATTTAAACCTTACTCTCAATGGAATTAACCCTGAGAGGGAAGAGCTATATCCTTTGGGATATAAAACTCTATCTAACCCTACTGAGAAAGTCAGAAGGGATAACCCAAGGAAAGCAGAGGAGTGGAGAGGTCAAAAAAGGGAGGAGAGGAGAAAGAAGAGGGAATCCATTAGGCCTTAAAAATAAAAAGAGGGAAATAACAAGGGAGGGGGTAGAAAGGGTAGTAAATCAAAGGAGGGGACAAGGGTTACTGGTTTAAAACAAATCACTGGTTTAAAAGGAAATAGCCTAGGAAAAAGGGATAGAACTAAGAGAGGATACCAAAATGTTGGGAAATATACAACTGATAATTATAACTCTGAAAGTGAATGGGATGATTGATTATACTAAATTAAAAAGCTTTTATACAAACAAAAACAATGCAACCAAAATCAGAAGGGAAACAACAAATTGGGAAAAAATCTTTATAACAAAAAACTTTGACAAGGGTCTAATTACTCAAATATACATGGAGTTAAATCAATTGTATAAAAAATCAAGCCATTCCCCAATCGATAACTGGGCAAGGGACATTAATAGTCAATTTTCAGATAAAGAAATCAAAACTATCAATAAGCACATGAGAAAGTGTTCTAAATCTCTAATAATTAGAGAAATACAAATCAAAACAATGCTGAGGTATCACCTCATACCTAGCAGATTGGCTAAATGATAGTAGGGGAGAGTAATGAATGTTGGAGGGGATGTGGCCAAATTGGGACATTAACGCATTGCTTGTGGAGTTGTGAATTGATCCAACCATTCTGGATGGCAATTTGGAACTAGGCTCAAAGAGGTATAAAAGATTACTTGCCCTTTGATCCAGCCATACCATTGTTGGGTCTGTACCCCAAAGAGTTCATAGATAAACAGTCTTGGAGGAAAATATTTATAGCCGCACTTTTCATGGTGGCAAAAAACTGGAAAATGCGGGTATGCCCTTCAATTGGGGAATGGCTGAACAAACTGTGGTATATGCTTGTGATGGAATATTATTGAGCTGAAAGGAATAATAAACTGGAGGAATTCCATGTGAACTGGAAAGACCTCCACGAATTGATGCAGAGTGAAAGGAGCAGAGCCATAAGAACATTGTACACAGAGACCAATACACTGTGGTAATATAGAATGTAATGGACTTCTGTACTAGCAGCAATGCAATGACCCAGGACAATTCTGAGGGACTTATGGAAAAGAACCCTAACCACATTCAGAGGAAGAACTACAGGAGAGGAAACACAGAAGAAATGCAACTGCTTGGACACATGGGTTGAGGTGGACATGATTGGGGATGTAGACCAGAAACCTTAAAACCAGGGGAAATGCTCATCGGCTATGAGCGGGGAAGGAGGTCGGGGGGTTAAGGGGAAAGTAAGAACATGAATCATGTAACCATGATAACTTTTTTAAAAAATTAAAATTATTTAAAATTTAAAAAAAAAACTCTCTCAGATTATGAGGGGCATCAAGTATTAATCTGTATTGGTAGACTGAGTCTACCTTATCTGGGATGAGTCCCTTATCTGGGAGTTCCCTATCCTATTGATATCAGAGGTCAGGTCCCAAAGCAAAACAAACCAATGAAAAACTCTGTCCTGAATCTCTAAACAGTTCACTTGATTTTTTTTTAATTGACAGGAGAGAGAATTAACAACATAGAAATAACTTGCTAATAAGTAGAGTGCTTTGAAAATTAACATGAGCCTTACTTTTAGGCAATCCAGATCTACTGACTGAGGTTTTAGTAGAAATGGGGAAGATAACTGTCACTGTGTAAGTAGCACCAGTGCCTCTAAAGCAATTTTCAATGGATTATCAGTGCGAGGTAACTTAGATAGGAATAATTTTTTAAAAGTGGTTGTCAAATTTCCTTCAGTGATTGTTATCGGTGGCATCCTATATCCTGAGGGGCTTTGAGCACAAGGCTTGCTCTCCAAACCCTGCACCAGATTGCTACCTTTCTTTTGGAATACAGCCAAAATAACACACCTCCTCCGCTGACATATTCCCACTTGTCTCAGCTCTTTTAACTATGGAGATGGTGCTATTTTGATATGTACTTCATTGAAAGCCTGCTACTTCTGCCAGAACTAGGGAGCATTGCAAAATTCTCCCGGAATGGCTTTTCTACCTTGTTTTTCCATGTGTTGAACTATGCATTTGTTCTTTCTTTAAAAAAAAAAACACACAAAACCAAACTGTTCTTTAAAGTCATCCTCAAATCTTAAGTGTTCCTTACATACCCCATGTCCAATCAGCTGTCAAGTTTTGTCAGTTTTCTCTTCACAATATCATTCATCTCTCTCCTCTTCTGTCCCACTGATGGGACCCCCATTCTAATTCAGTATGAGCATTTAGACTTTTTAAAGAGAAGGAAGAAAATGAAAAAGGAAGGATGGAGGGAAGGGTAGAGCAAACAAAGGGGTGAGGGAGAGAGAGACAGGCAGACAGGCAGACAGACTCTTAACTGGTCTCTCCATCACAAATTGCCTTTTCTTCTCTTTTGGAAGATGTCAGTAGACTCTTAACTCATCTCCCCAACTCAAGTCTCTTCTTTCCAAGCCATCCTCCAAACAGTTGCCCAAGAGATACTCCTATAGACCTTAGACCTCAATTTGTCAGTCTTTTGCTTAAATCAAAACCTCCTCCAGTAACAGCAAAACAACCTAACAACCTTCATGATCTTGTTGCAGACTGCTCTTTGAAACAATCACACATGCTACTTTTCTTTCACTTACTTTCCATTTCTGCCAAATTGGGCTATTTCCTGTTGAACTTATAAAACATTACAGTCTCATGTCTTTGCGCCTTTGTGCAGGCTGTCTCTTGTTCCTGGATATATCATTTTTCACCTCTTCCTTAAAAATTATCTGATATTCATTCAGCGTGTATATATTTTAAATTTTTACTTATATATTTACATCTTGTTTCTCTTGACAGAATGTAAGTCCCTTGAAGGCAGGAATATTTTATTTTTGGCTTTGTATCCCCAGAATCTAGCATGGTAACTGGCACGTAATGGGCTTTTTTTTAAAAAATCAATTGTTCCTTTTTAAAATGAAAGATACTTTTCCCTGCAGATTTTATTATTATAATAATCACAATAATAAAATCAGAGCAAATGAAATCTAGAAAATGCCCTGGAGATCATCTAACCCAACTGCTTTATATATTGGATATGTTCAAAGCATTATCATGGAACAATAGAAAGAAGCCTAGATATAGAATTAAGAGAACTTACTTTGAATTTTTGTTCTCACATTTACATGCTATATATATATATATATGTATATGTATATACATATATATATATATATATATGAGGAGGTAAACCATTAAAGATGTAAGAGACTTATATTACCTACATCCAAAATTGTTCTTGAGAAAATGTGTTGTCAATCTTCAAGCACCCAATAGATGTGAGTGACTATTACCTCGTTATTTCCTAGCAACATTATTAAAAATGACGATAAACTATCAGAAGTCAAGATCACATTACAGAAAATCTCTTTATTGGAGGCACTGTGTTTCCTTGAGTCTCTTTGTTAGGAGTCATGTGGAAGTTGATTGATTGATTGTTATAATGAAGAGGGATCCTTTTCATTAACTTGGCATCTGATTTGTTTTGCCTCTGTAATAGAATCTAGTGGCATTTTTTTCTAGGTGGGCATTATTTGGTTTTCTTATCAACTCAGACAGATACACAGTTGAATCCTGTGGCAGATTACACTGTACATTTCTGAGAATAATCGATGCAGTCTGATTGGGCATGTGGAAATTGCCTTTTTTCTTAGACAAATCTTACCCAAATTAACCTCTCCCCCCTGTTTCCTTCCCCATCACATCACCACATATCTTAGGGGGGGGGAAAGCATTCTTATTCTAAAAGCCAAGAATATGATCCCATAGATTTTAAGTTATTCCCCTTTTGTGCATAAAATCCCCATGATATCTAGTAAAGATACTTTTGCTTGTGTTTAGCAACATCTATGTATTAATGACAGAAATGCAATTTATCTAGATATAATCACGACCTATCTTTTGCATGATAAAATCATGAGGAATTCAGTCCATTTTGACAAGAGAATTTTAAACTCTCTATGAATATGTTTTTAGTTTAGAAACTTAGAAAATTATCATATGTCCTCCAAAAGAATGCTGTTTCTTTCCTTGCTTTTTACTAATTCGGTCTCAAGAATGGGATACATTTTGACTATACTGAAGGTATGAGGAAAGATTTCTAATCTTATTGACAAGTCACTTGTGAGGATTTAACACTAGCCTGCACTACTTTTCTTTGTATTGGTATTCTAAGATGTCTTAAATTTTAAAGGGAAAGTTTCATATTGAGTTTGAAAAATCTGTCAACAAACTACTTAAGGGGGACACATGAATTCTGGGGGGATGTCACAGGCCTCTGAGGCTTCCTGGCATCAGGGAGAAGCTTGCCTCTTGTTCCACATGAGACCTGCCATCTGGAGGACCTGTCTCTGATCAGAACTGAAGTCAGAGTCTGCCAAATCAGAGGGACTCACAAAATTGGACTGGGGAAAGGAAACAGGGCTTCAGAATCACTAGGTGAGAGCAGGTAGCTAGGTGAGCACTGGTGTTTAGCTAGGAGAATACCAGAGTGGGAAAAGTGCTGGCTAGGGGAAGAAGCTTGCAAAGGGAATAGAAAGCCATATGTGGCTTTGACTTTTCTCTCTCTGACTCACTTTTAAAAGTATTTAATAAAATCATACAAATTAAGACCCAATCTCCAGAGAATTTTAATTTTAACTCAATTCATTTTTCCTATCTCTCTCTATTTTAAACTCACTCACTGGGTCCATCTTTGTCTCTTGTCTCTGACTACCTGCCTTTTGTCCTCACTTCCCTCTTCTCTCTTCTTCCTTCCCTCTTTCTTTCTCTCTCCACACATATACAACACACTTCCGCCTTCCCTTTAAAAAGTTTTATTGGTGACTTCTGTTTTTAAGTCGTTTTCAGGTATAACCTGTCAGGTGTTTAATCCCTGGATCTTCTCCAGTCCCTCTCCCCAGTATATTCAAGAAATACTTTTAAAATTAGTTTTGTATTATAAAGATTTTCTCCGTTCCTTTTTTGAGTCTAAGTAATCAACAAAACAATAAACCAAGCACTGATTGATAGTGTTTGCCAATTTCCAAGGTGTAGATGCTCACATTGAAAATTTAACAATCACTCACTCAGAGTGAATCTTCCCCCAGCACACCAATACAGACCCCATCCACCTCCTAAGCCTTTCCAAGTCCCTCACCTTTCAAATAGAGAATGGAATTCTTTATAATGTATTGTGGGGGGAAGAAATGTCACTTTCTCAAAATTACTACCATTGAGGTTTATGGATAATAGCATGGCTGGTAAACTTATAAAAACTTGCCCTTCGTGATCCAATTACTTTGGCTATATTACAGGTAATCCGAGGCTTCCTTCTCTGCTG
>NC_058134.1:174036025-174044967 GCF_016433145.1 Gracilinanus agilis
ATATATGTATATGTATATACATATATATATATATATATATGAGGAGGTAAACCATTAAAGATGTAAGAGACTTATATTACCTACATCCAAAATTGTTCTTGAGAAAATGTGTTGTCAATCTTCAAGCACCCAATAGATGTGAGTGACTATTACCTCGTTATTTCCTAGCAACATTATTAAAAATGACGATAAACTATCAGAAGTCAAGATCACATTACAGAAAATCTCTTTATTGGAGGCACTGTGTTTCCTTGAGTCTCTTTGTTAGGAGTCATGTGGAAGTTGATTGATTGATTGTTATAATGAAGAGGGATCCTTTTCATTAACTTGGCATCTGATTTGTTTTGCCTCTGTAATAGAATCTAGTGGCATTTTTTTCTAGGTGGGCATTATTTGGTTTTCTTATCAACTCAGACAGATACACAGTTGAATCCTGTGGCAGATTACACTGTACATTTCTGAGAATAATCGATGCAGTCTGATTGGGCATGTGGAAATTGCCTTTTTTCTTAGACAAATCTTACCCAAATTAACCTCTCCCCCCTGTTTCCTTCCTCATCACATCACCACATATCTTAGGGGGGGGAAAGCATTCTTATTCTAAAAGCCAAGAATATGATTCCATAGATTTTAAGTTATTCCCCTTTTGTGCATAAAATCCCCATGATATCTAGTAAAGATACTTTTGCTTGTGTTTAGCAACATCTATGTATTAATGACAGAAATGCAATTTATCTAGATATAATCTCGACCTATCTTTTGCATGATAAAATCATGAGGAATTCAGTCCATTTTGACAAGAGAATTTTAAACTCTCAATGAATATGTTTTTAGTTTAGAAACTTAGAAAATTATTATATGTCCTCCAAAAGAATGCTGTTTCTTTCCTTGCTTTTTACTAATTCGGTCTCAAGAATGGGATACATTTTGACTATACTGAAGGTATGAGGAGAGATTTCTAATTTTATTGACAAGTCACTTGTGAGGATTTAACACTAGCCTGCACTACTTTTCTTTGTATTGGTATTCTAAGATGTCTTAAATTTTAAAGGGAAAGTTTCATATTGAGTTTGAAAAATCTGTCAACAAACTACTTAAGGGGGACACATGAATTCTGGGGGGATGTCACAGGCCTCTGAGGCTTCCTGGCATCAGGGAGAAGCTTGCCTCTTGTTTGACATGAGACCTGCCATCTGGAGGACCTGTCTCTGATCAGAACTGAAGTCAGAGTCTGCCAAATCAGAGGGACTCACAAAATTGGACTGGGGAAAGGAAACAGGGCTTCAGAATCACTAGGTGAGAGCAGGTAGCTAGGTGAGCACTGGTGTTTAGCTAGGAGAATACCAGAGTGGGAAAAGTGCTGGCTAGGGGAAGAAGCTTGCAAAGGGAATAGAAAGCCATATGTGGCTTTGACTTTTCTCTCTCTGACTCACTTTTAAAAGTATTTAATAAAATCATACAAATTAAGACCCAATCTCCAGAGAATTTTAATTTTAACTCAATTCATTTTTCCTATCTCTCTTTCTCTATTTTAAACTCACTCACTGGGTCCATCTTTGTCTCTTGTCTCTGACTACCTGCCTTTTGTCCTCACTTCCCTCTTCTCTCTTCTTCCTTCCCTCTTTCTTTCTCTCTCCACACATACACAACATACTTCCTCCTTCCCTTTAAAAAGTTTTATTGGTGACTTCTGTTTTTAAGTCGTTTTCAGGTATAACCTGTCAGGTGTGTCAACAAATGGATCTTCTCCAGTCCCTCTCCCCAGTATATTCAAGAAATACTTTTAAAATTAGTTTTGTATTATAAAGATTTTCTCCGTTCCTTTTTTGAGTCTAAGTAATCAACAAAACAATAAACCAAGCACTGATTGATAGTGTTTGCCAATTTCCAAGGTGTAGATGCTCACATTGAAAATTTAACAATCACTCACTCAGAGTGAATCTTCCCCCAGCACACCAATACAGACCCCATCCACCTCCTAAGCCTTTCCAAGTCTCTCACCTTTCAAATAGAGAATGGAATTCTTTATAATGTATTGTGGGGGGGGAAGAAATGTCACTTTCTCAAAATTACTACCATTGAGGTTTATGGATAATAGCATGGCTGGTAAACTTATAAAAACTTGCCCTTCGTGATCCAATTACTTTGGCTATATTACAGGTAATCCGAGGCTTCCTTCTCTGCTGCTTCCTTGTGATATATAGGTAATCCTGGCTTCTCAAAGGCTATGCCTGCTGTTTCTAAACTCTGGCAGATGGTGCCAAGATAGAAAGTATGTGGCCGTATGAAACACTGTGGACCTGAAGTTAGAAAACCTGGGCGCAGTCATAATGCTATACCTTCTGGTTGGGTGACTTTGAATCATTTAATTCCTCTGGACCTACATTTTGTGATTTTAAGCTATGGGCTATCAGAGAAGTCCTGTCTATCTCACAGTTTATTAACAGATTTAGAGTCATGCATAGAATTTACACAGCCCTGGTGGGCCAGGCAACTCAGAAGAGTTGTTCCCATCGACCCTCGACCTCAGGGAACAACATGGTACCTTCCTTCATCACCAAAGCCAAATAGAATGCTCCCTCACATTGATCTGGCACACCAGGCCTATGCTCCATGCACATCTTGCCTAAAGTGCTATTTAAATGTTGGTTATCAGGATTAATTTCCTCCTATTTGAATGTAGTTTTATGAAGGCAGAGGATGTTTATTAACTCAACTGTATTTCACCTAAAATAGTGTTCTTTTGTATATCATGCAGTTAAATATTTGTTGAACTAATGGATAAGTCTTTAGGCAGCTAGGTGGCTCAGTGCATAGAGCACCAGGCTGGAGTCAGGAAGATCTGAATTCAAATATAGCCTTAGACACTAACTGTATGAGTCTGGGTAAGTCATGCAGCTCTTTGCCTCAGTTTCCTCATCGTTTTAATGAGCTGGAGAAGGAAGTGGCAAAATAATTCAGGATCCTTGCTAAGAAAACCCCAAATGGTGCCAAAAAGAGTCAGATGTGATTGAAAAATAACTCAATGACAAAATAAGTACCGATGAGTCTAGTTATAGACTCTCTATGCTGATCAATGAGCTGTTTCTCTAAGAAGAGAAGATTCTTAACAACAGAAAGTTGGCCTACAGAGGATGAATATTTTTGGATAACATATGAAGATACTAATAAGATAGGGAATATTCAAAACTTTACATTGTTGGAAGAAAAATGGACCCTGAGGATCATAGATATTTTAAAATAGTGAAGATATTTTAGCTTGGTATCCTCACCTGTCAATTTCCCATAATCCTCACCTGAGAGAACCATGAGTAAGAAATATAATATTAATAACAACAAATTCTATCATAGTTTTTTTTTTGAAAAAATAACAAATAACTTTTGAAGTCACTTTTATTTATAGTATGTGTTTTTATCATGTTAGTCTATTAATAATTATATAAAGCAATGGATAGAGATTATGTTCTTCTCATTTAAAAATTTATGAAAATCAAAAATAGCAAGGTTATATAACTTTCTTAAGTTCACATAGTAAGCCATTACAAAGCATAGGCCTTAACTAGCTCTCCTGATTTTCAACTCAATCTCCTTCTATTATATCATTTAACCTTGTAGCACCTTGGGTGACAACATATTCCTTCCTCTTATATTTTGTTTCTATAAATTTTATTTTTTTCCAGATTACATGTCAATTCAACTTCTTAATATTCATTTTCTGATGCTTTAAAATCCATGTTCTCTCTCTCCCTCCCATCCCACCAAGAAGGCAGGTAATATGATACAGGTTGCACATATGTTTTCATAATACATATTTCTGTGTTTGAAATATTGTGAATAAAGACACATATTGCTTATGCCAGACAAAATTTATGGAGGAAATAAAGTAAAGAATGGCACATCTCAATTTACACTCAGAATCTGTCCATTCTTTCTATGGCAGTGGACATTTTTTTTTTTTGTCATGAGTCTCTTAGAGTTATCCTGGACCTGTACCTTGTTAATAATAGTTAAGTCATTCACAGTTGATTGTCATGGATCATTGTTGTTACTGTGTATGTTCTCCTGGTCCTTTTCACTTTGCATCACTTCATATAAGTCTTTCCAGGGCTTTTTTGTGATTATTATTTTTTTTATAATTTCTTATGGTACAATAGTATTATTCCATTAGAAGAATATATTACAACTTCTTCATCCATTGCTCAATTAATGGACATCTCTTCAATTTCTAATTCTTTGCTACCACAAAAAGAGCTGCTATAAGTATTTTTGTATAAGTAGGTTCTTTCCCCCTATCTTTAATCTCTTTGGGATACAGATCTAGTACTGGTATTGCTAGGTCAAAGGGTATGACACAGTTTGATGGCCCTTTGGGCATGGATCCAAATTGCTCTCCAGAATGGTTGTATTAGTTCATGATTTTTCCAAATCCTGTTAGCATTTATCTTTTAACATTTTTGTCATTTTAGTCAGCCTGATGCGTGTGAGATGGTACCTCATTTTTTTTAAATTTGCATTTCTCTATTCATTTGTGATTTGGAGCATTTTAAAATATGACTAAAGATAATTTTAATTTCTTAATCTGAGAATTGCCTGTTCAGTTGGAATATGCTTTGTATTATTATTATAAATTTGATTCCCTAAATATTTGAGATATGTAGCCTCTGTGAGAGAGATTTGCTATAAAGATTTTTCTCCAGTTTGTAGTTTGCCTTTTAATCTTGGTTGCATTGCTTTTGTTTGTGCAGAAACCTGTCAATTTAATGTAATTAAAATTATCTATATTATATCTCATTGAGTTCTCTATCTCTTATGTTGACATAAATTCTTCCCTCATCCTTAAGGTATGGCTAGTAAACTATTTTGTGCTCCCCTGTTTGTCTATGATATCACTCTTTATTTCTAAATCATGTATCCATTTTAATTTTACCTTGGTATATGGCATGAGGTGTTGGTCTATGCCTAGTTTCTACCATACTCATTAACAGTTTTCTCAGTAGTTTTTGTCAAATACCTCCTATACTCTATAGTTGTCCTTAGTCACAAAATTGCTCCTGGGCAGAGTATGTGAGCGAGATGATGACTCCAGGATGTAAGCTATATTTGTTCTCTCTGGAGAGTTTTCATTCTATTATTCAGTCATGACCTCACCTGGGATTTTCTTGGCAAAGATACTGGAGTGATTTGCCATTTCCTTCTCTAGCTCATTTGACAGATAAAGAAATCAAGGCAGACAGGGCTAAGTAGCTTGCCCAGGGTCACACAACTAGTAAATATGTGAGGCCAGATTTGAACTCAGGAAGATGAGTCTTTGTGACTCCAGGAATAACACTCTATCCACCTCATCTCCTAGGTACCCAGCTCTCACATTACTAGCCAACAAGAGTACTTCTCCTTCCTTTTGCACCCAGTCTTAGAGAGGAGGCACTGCTTTATTTATAATCTGACTATAATCCTGATCTTTAAATAGTGCATATGCTTTGATATTTCTGAATGAACTAGTCTACATTAGTAGATGTTGACATGTCTAAATAATACCTGATATCTATGCTGAGATTTGAGGTTTTCCAAGCCCTTTATATACATCGTCTTATTTAACTTTCACAACAACCCGTTTTACAGATCAGAAAAAAGGAGTTCTCAGGCATAAATTCCTGGCCCATGATTACTCAGCTAGGAAGCAACAGAGATGGAATTCAAACACAGGACCTACCAATTCCAAGTCTAGCACTACTCTTCCCATTCTGGTATGCTACTAAAGGGTATAAATATATGTGTTATATATAGATATAATTTGTTCAGGGCCCTAAATATAAGCCTTTGATATTAAACTCATGACAGCAACAGAAAATGAAATCACTGCAAGCCCCCCTTTCAGTAGCACTTAGGTATCTCTAAAAACAAAAACCACTAGCTGAATTGTTGTATACAGTAGGACCTCATTTTATGTGAACTCAACATATGCCATTCAGATATATGGGATTGGTAATTGAAAAAATAAAGGCAGAAAAATCCATAAAATAAAATCTTTTAATTACACAATAAGTCTGTGCCATTTCCCCAACGAGCATAGAGTCTATCAGCAATTCAACCAATCACACTCATTTTAGCCCTAAGAGGTGTTAGTATCAGTCATTACATTGCACTGTCCCAAACATTCAATCTTTGAAGTCTTCATCAGAGCAGTGCTCCTCTTTGTTTCCTTAATGCTATTTTGTTATTAATAATGGTCCCGAAGTGCAAGAGTTGTGATATTATGGTAAGCCTAAGAAGTCACAAAGTGTCTAGGATATGTTCATAGAAGAGATACTTATTCAATAATGGTGCTTGTTATTATGTGTGATTTTCACCTTATGAGAAAGGTCTTGGAACATATTGGTCGCATCCTAGGAGGTCATACTACATGTTTTGGTCTTTTTCATTCCAATCAGTGATTTCTTCAGTCTGAGGAACACTTAGGATGGACATTCTTTCTGTTAACGTAGATCCACAATCTATAATTCTAACCCTTCAGTGGTAAAGAGTTACCTGAGAGCTGGTCACAGCCTAGATTATGTCAAAACTAAGACTTGACCCAAGGTCTTCCTGATGCTTTGATATGGGCAGATAGGTGGCACAGTGGAAAGAGTGCCAGGTCTGAAGTTGGGAAGACTCAACTTTCTGAGTTCAAATCTGACACTTAATAGCTATGTGAATCTGGACCAACCCTGTTGGCCTCAGTTTCCTCATGTGTACAGAAAGCTGAAGAAGGAAATGGCAAACCACTTTAGTATCCTTGCCAAGAAAACCCCAAACGGGAGTTTTGAAGAGTCAGAAGGAACTGAATAATTGACCAACAAAAACTTCCAGATTCCCAGGTCATTCGTTTCCATTATATCACATTAGGATATATGCCTTAGGTTTAATTAAAAATAATACCACCAGAAAGGCTAAAAGCTTCTCCAAGGCAGAGGACTCTTTTATAAATGGGCACAGGGTTCAGATTCAACAACTACTTCTGGATTGATTTTTCTATATGTATTTGTGATTTCCGGGGGTTTTTACTTTTTAAAAAAATTTCTGTATGACATGTATTTGTTCTCTGGGAGGCAGTGAGTTCTTCAAAGGGAAAACAAAACCATCTGTGAAAATAATGAAATGTCTGAGGGAGTCGGCAGATCACCAGCTCGCTGAAGGAGATGGATAATCTGGCTAGGAAGGTTCTCAGCCTGCAGGCCCTGGCAAGCACACTGGATAGCTGCTTCTTTTAGCCACTCAGTTATGCATTTTGGGGACTTCTCTGTTAGAAGAGTGAAGTTTTCTGCTAGTGCCACGTTGGAAAGCACAAACTTGCCATTTGGGTGAACAAAGAAACAATAAGACTTCTTACATAACTTATCCAACCCACTTCCTTTTGAGGTGAGAGTATAAAGATAAATATGAAATAAGAGAGGATTATCTTCCTTTATGGGCCTGAGTTGGACAAGGCCTTAGGCTGCAGACCTTTTTGAAACCCTCCAGCAAAACTAAGCAGGCTTCTATCCCTTAGGGAACTTCTTTCTGCAAAGGGACTGATAAACTAATTTGCCCTAAGGTGTTAATGGATGGTAAGGGCTTAGTGTGTCATTGTCCCTCCAGGATAACATTTATATTCCAAAAACAGACTCCAATCATCTAGCCCAAAGGAATGAATGATGATGGAAATTTATGGGGCAAAGGGAAGCTGGTGGAAGAGATACTGTTGATTTGAGGAGCTTTCTTGGCTTCTCTAATATCACACCACATATATGGCTGCCTGATCCCTCTGTGCTCCTCCAGAGTAGGAGTCTTTTTATTTTTTGGTATTTCTAGCCACCCCCCCCCAACCCCCTTGCCCAGCACAATGCCACACATGGTGATAAATGTTTGTTGATTGATTGATCTATGAATAAAGCTATGAACAATGCCAAGAAACCATGCCAGCATCACCACAATGAAGAAGGCAGGGGGAGTTTAATCTGTGGGATGGGAAGGCAGCAAATGATGCCAATAGCTTTCACAGGAGCATTAGCCTCTCTCCTAGTTTTAACTTGTCTATAGTAGGCAGCTAATAAAAAAAACACAAATAAAACCAGAGTCTAGGCTTTGGGAAGTATTATTTTCTAAATCAGCCCAAAGATAATGGTATTAACAGAAAGGAGAATGGTGTAGTTACAGGTTGTCCAGTAACTTAAATGATTTTCCTCGGGTGCTTTCCTTTATATTGTATGGCTTCTACCTCTGAGCAGTCTTATACCACTGTCCAAGGATTGTATTACTAGCTATTAAAACACAGCATACCCTAAAAGGCCAACAAAGCTTTCACCTTCTCTTCTTGGACACATGGGCATCAGGTCTCCATGTTCTTTCCAGCCATCTCCATGGCAGGTCACTCATACTCTGATTACCATTCTCATTTCTCTCTCTCTGCCTTCCCCAAAACAATCTTTAGACTTTCTCTGGACCCCCAACTCTGAGGTGAGCTTCAACTTTCTCTTGCCCAGAACCTGGAATTCCTTCTCATTTGTTGGAGAATTACAGACTCACCATAACACTCTAAAATCCCACTCCCTATATATTTTCAACCATGCCTTTACATGTTATTTTCTCCCGTTAGAATGCAAACTCATTGAAATCAGTGATTGTCTTGCTTACTTATATCTGTTGCTATAATGCTCAGTGTTCAGCACTCAATCCATCAATAAACTTTTATTTATTGCTGACTATGTGTTAAAGTGCTGAGATTAAGAAGGCAAAATTCAGCCCCTGTTCTCATTTCAATGAAATAAGCATTTATTAAACACCTATTATGTGCCAGGCATGGAGGATAAAACAAATGGAAAAAAGGCAGTTTCTCCCCCTCAGAAAGCTTATTTCTAATAGGGAGACAACATATACTTCTCTCTCTCTTTCTCTCTCTCTCTCTCTCTCTCTCTCTCTCTCTCTCT
>NC_058134.1:174047962-174067742 GCF_016433145.1 Gracilinanus agilis
ATATTCATGTATATATATATATAGTATAAATATAAAGTGAATAAGTATAAAATAATCCAAAATAATTAAAAGCAAGGTAATTTGGGAATTAGGAAAAAAGAAGTTTGGAAGATCAGGAAAGGCTTCTTATAGAAGACAACTCCTGAGGTAATTTTAAAAGGAAGACAGGGATTCTGTGGTGGTAGGGAGGCAATGAATTCTAGATATGTAAGATTGCCAAAGAAAAGGGATGGAGATGAGAGATGGAGTATTGAATATGAGGAATAAGTCTCATTTAACTCTTCTTGACCTCAATTTCTTGGCAAAGATACTGGAGTGGTTTGCCATTTCTTTCTCAACTTTATTTAACAGATGAAGAAATTGAGGCAAACAGACTTAAATGACTTGTGCAGGGTCATACAACTTGTGCCTGAGGCCAGATTTGAACTCAGAGGGATGAGTCTTCCTAGCTTTAGGCATCACCCTGTATCTTCTGCACCACCTTATTGCTGCCCCCAAATAATATAATTTATCTATAATTCTCATTATACCTTACTTCCCTAATTCTGATGTATGCTCTGTAGAGGTTCTGGGATATCATGGGCCATGAACCAGGACTGGCATGGACAGGAAAGAACAAGTCCATGAAATGGTGCTGAAGGTCTATAACTCCCAGATTAAAATGGTGTCTCCTTACCATGTTGTTTTCAATATAGACAGTCCATGTCCACTGATTTTCTCAATATATTGTATGGTATAGCTCAGTTCCACTCCAATGATATGTTAGCATCCTTCCATAGGATAATATGGTTCCCCAAATATTCTGGTACAAGTATTGGTTGGAGGCATATTGTATACATTTGTTGAACTTGGAGTTAGTTCCTAGTCTTGCCTCAGACACTTAGCAACTAAGGACCTCTTTCAGCTTCCACTTCCTCACTTGTAAAATGGATATACTTCTGCACCTACCTAACAGGGTTATTGTGAGAACAAAATGAAATCATCTCTATAGAGCATTTGGAAAACTTTAATGTGCTATATAAATGCTTCTTATTTCCTTCCTTCCTTCCTTCCTTCCTTCCTTCCTTCCTTCCTTCCTTCCTTTCTTCCTTCCTTCCTTCCTTCCTTCCTTCCTTCCGTTAATACTGTTTATGGTACAAGAAAATTCCTTTTTTTCATCTATTTTGTGTAAACCTGTTAGAGAAGGAAGGAGGAACTCAGGGGAAATTCTTTGATCAAAGTATGAGGGGCTGACTATATCTTCTTTCATTTCCAAACCTTAGATTGCGATATTCTCTATACCAGTGATGGGCAAACTTTTTAAAGAGGAGGCCAAAGGAAAGGAAATGCTCATTTGTCAGTCTGTTTCTAAGGCAAAAATTTCAAAGTTTCATTGTGTTGTATCCTACTCGTTGTATTTGTCAGATTAGGAATAATGTTGCCCAGAGGGATAGAACATTTGAGGGGGTACATCTCGCCTGCAGGCCATAGTTTGCCCATCACTGGTCTATACTATGCTTACAAGTAGGATGAAGGAGTCACAAACACTCAACCTCTTCTATAGACAGAGCTGGCTAGAAGGCTTCAAGATGAACTTAAAAATGTACAGTAGTATACAGTGGTACCCAAATCACCCTCCTGAGATTAGACTGGAGTTACTCATCTTGACCTCAATTCTACTTTTGTTTGGCCACCCTTCCAGTTCATCTAATTGCTAGTGAGATCCTTGACCTTATCTCTTTTTGTCTCCTGTCATTCACTTCTGGAAAGGGTTTGGCCTCTGCTGTTCTGTCCCACATCCTATTCTGAACTTAGATTCTTTGGCATCAACCTCCAGTTTCTCTAACCAAGTGTTCGCACGAATTCTTCACTAAAGAGATCCTGTCACACTGATGTTTTAACTTTTACACCTTGGCTATATAGTTACTACATAACTGTTATCACCATCTGTCAGCCTGCTCTCCCTGCAAAAACCTCTCCTGCAGTTATCTTGTACCTACCTATATATATAAATGTTTCCCCTGCTACATTATAAAAGTTCTTTTGTGGAAATAATGTTTCACAGAGGTCTTTGTATTCTAAGCATTTCGAACAAAATCTGGCACATAGTAGGTCTGTAATAAATGCTTGTATATTGGTGAATGGATTGGCCAAGAGAGTGTGTGAGAGATGCCCACGAGAGCCCTTTACTCCCCAATATTTTCCCTATTATCTTGTTGGTGCTGAAAATCTGTTCTTTTCTTCCTTGAGTTAAGACATTGAGGGCTTAAAAATTCAAATGGTATCCTTATGAAAATACAAATGCAGTCCTTGTGAATATTCAAATGTTATCTTTGAGTCCTTTATTAGGCATTCATTCCTTACCTCGAATTAGTTTATCAGATTAATTAACTTAGTAGGGGGCCATGAGGAATAGAATAGAAATATGGTGGGTCAAGACAGGTAAATTTTGATGGAGTGTGGGAAGGCATAAGAGAATAGAGTGGGGAACAGTCTAGAGAATAGGGCAACGTGCTACAGTGGAAAGATCCCTAGCTCTGAAGAGTAAGGACCTGCAACTCCATCCTTCCTCTAATGCTTATTCCCTGTGTATTATTCAGTAAGTAACATAACATCTCTGGGCCTTAGTTTCCTCAATTTCAGATAGACTTTGAAGTCACTGGTAGCTCTGATCTATCATCCTTTGTATTTATTTATTCCTTCAGTGGAAGGGCACTCTAGTGCCTCGTTTAACATGAGAGGCAAGAGAGGTACAGGGTGGAGAGGCAACAAATTTAACCAGGAATGCTGCAGTGGTCTTACTGCTCTTTTTGTGAGCCCAGTGTAATTATTCCTGGCATGGAAGAGAAAAGTCAAATGCCAGCTGTTTTATGGATTGCTGAGGCTGGATTGGCTTGGTTTGTCTACTAGGAATATTCACAACTTCTCAGGCAGATGTTCTACCTCTGATACTAGGGAAGTTAGCTGAAGAATTTATTACAAGGTCACATCAGACAGTTCGGAGAGAAGGATCATCTTCCTCAATTCCCACCGATATTTTTGCCTGCTTCTTATGGCAGAATGGGTGGTAATAGCAGATTTCCTAATCATGGTCCCAAGCTGTTTGCTCATTATCTAGAGTTTAAAGGGAAAAAAGCTTTTGGCTTTTAAAAGAAACTCTCCCCTCCGTACCCCCCCCCCAAAAAAAAACAACCAGCAGACTCAATTTGGATGCAAGAGAATAGGCCAATAGGATTGGAGTTGGGCTGTTATGCATGAAGCTCAAAGCAAAAACAAAACAAAAAAAAAAGATGTGAGAATCTGAGTTGAAGAGCCTGGAGCCCAGAACTGTAGGGTGGTGATAAGGGGTAATTTAGGCACAAAGAAAAACTAAAAGCATCCAAGTCTTTGTCTGACATTACATTGAACCAATTTTCATGGATAAGGAATTTGGGAATAGATGGATTATGCTGTATAGACAAATATTCTTATTTCACAAATACATTGAAACAAATCAGAATATTGACCCCAAAATTCTAGGGTCCAATCTTCACTCTGGAGGCTTCCCTCCTATCAGTGTTCACTGAAGAAGTTTATCCACAGTATAGATTTTTAACAGGAGATGGTTGTTGTTCTCTACTTCAGTCTTGTCTCACCCTTCTTTACCCATATGGGGTTTTCTTGGCAAAGGCACTAGAGCAGTTTGCTATTTTCTTTTTCAGTGGATTAAGGCAAACAGAGGTTGAGTGATTTGCCCAAGGTCACAATACTACGAGTATCTGAGATCAGATTTGAACTCAGGTCTTCCTGCCACCAAGCCCAGTGGTCTATCCACTGCGTCATCTAGGTGCCTTAACAGGGTACAGAGAGAAAACAAACATAAGATGGCAAGCAGCATGATACAGTAAAAAGAATGCTGCCTTTGAACCCGAGTTCGAGTTCTAACCACACCATTTGCTATATGTGTGCCACTGGGCAAGTCATTAAACTTCTCTGTATCTCTGTTTCTTCATTTATAAAAGAAGGGGGTAGAGTAGAAGCTCAGAATGCTAACTTCCCTTCTACTTCTAAACCTGGGAGCTCTGTTATTCCAAAGCTTCAGAGGAGTGGCAGTAATAGGTTCAGAATCAGAAGGGATCCAAGGGACCTTAGAGGTCCTCTAGTCAATTCCCTTTACCTTATAGATGAGGAAACTGAGGTTAACTGACATGTCCAAGGTCACCCAGGTAAAAAGCATCTAAAATGGGAGATGAACTTTCTTCCTTTGACTCCAAAGCCAACACTAAATCCACACTGCCATGCTGCCACCCAGGAGGTTGATAGCTCCAAGATGTTCCATGCTTTCTCCCTCCCTGTGGAAAGGTCTACTCTGACCTTTCCTGCATGCCTATAGGAAAATAAATGGCCATCCAGAAGAAGAAAGGCTACTATGCTGTATTTCTTCCTTTGTACTTCAAGTAGTCAAGTCATTTCCCTTGAAAGCACCTAGAAGAGAATGTGGGCATTTGCTGTGTTATTTCCAATGCATTTTATTATGCCTGAGTCTTTTCCCAGTGATGGACTTTGCACATGATTCTAATGCTCGATAGTGCAGTTTCTGAGTGGGAGGTGTTTGCCGTTCTCAGCAACTAAAGCTGTATGAAAGCTGTAGCACAGTTTAGGAATGAAAATAATCTTCTGGGAGTCAGAATCCTGGAGTTTTCTCTTCAGCATCAGCAGTCACTTGCTCCATGCCTCTGGCCCAGACCATTTACCTTTCTGTGTCTCTCTTTCACCAAGAGTAAAAGGGGGATAAAACACCTGCCTCCCATCCACCTCACAATCCGGGAGGATAAAAGGGACGGTAAATCGGATCGCCTGGGTGAACAAATTCTCCAGGTGCTAGCTGGACAGCCTAGGAGGGCATTGCCTTTTTCAAAGGCACTTGGGCACCATTTGGTTATTGCCTCAGTGATTTACTATCTTTTCTTGTGTAATTCCTGTTCTTTTTTTCTGAGCTATTTTTACTCAAAGGAGACAGAAGATAGAGGAGATGGGGGAAATGACATGATCATTTGCTTCCTAATACCTTTGGGAAGCTTCAATAGTCTTTCAGATTCTAACCTCAATTTACTTAAGAATAGTGACTCACCTGGAGTTGCATAGAAATCAGTGGTAAAGTTAATTATAATCTGTCTCTTTTTTTTCTGTTTAGCAATTCTTCCATGCTTACAGCGAGACATTGTTTTATGTGAGACTGTGTTGTTGTGAGAGAGGGAGATGGAGCTGATTGAAATGTAGAATATTTAGAATTGCCTTCCTAGCTTTAGATTCTGGGTTTAAGCATCTCTGGTCAAATGAGGCAAAGACAAGGCAGCTTCCATAGCTCAGGTCACTGGGACTGAATGTGTCCAGGGAAGGTATGGAAAAGACATAAGTAAAGGAAGAAGGGCAGGTGAGAAGCAGCTGGGTGGAGATAGAGGAATGAGGGCTGACTCGCTCTCTCTCTCCACTGCAGCCAGTAGCAATCAGCAGTCTTTGTCTGCCCTGGCAATAGGAAAGCACTTTTCACTTAGAGACGCATCTGCTGGCACTGTGGATGCTTTTTCAAAGGAAAAAAATAGTGTAGGGAGAAATTATGAGAGGAAAACATTTTCTTGATTTTCCTCTCAAAATCACTGGAAAATACATAAGTAAATACATTTAAAATCCATGAGAATCTGGATAAATCACTCCAATAAAAACTCAAAGCTTTACTAGCTATACCTAGAAGGAAGGCAAAAGTCACTGCCTTCAGACAAATGACAGTAGAACCCTATTAGAACATAGTTGGTTTGGGCCACATAACATAGCAGACTGTAACTCTCATATCCTATTCCTTATTGCTACCCTTATTAAGGAGTTATATTTTATAGGACTAATTCTGTCCTCTTCCTTATATGGAGACCCAGCCTCAGTGACACATTACATGGCAGACAAAAAAACATTTTAAAGTCTCTTAAAGAGATATCTGTCTCTTTCTTCACAATGAACTCAATCCAACCCAAAACAAGTTGAAATGGCTCACTTTTTAGAAGTTCATCAATTCTTTCAGACCACTGTAGGACATGTGACTGACTACATCAGCCTTACAGAAAGACTTGGAAAGAAGGATGGATGTCTTTATCTGAGTCCAAAAAAAAAAAAAAAAAAAAAAAAAGGTGAGTCCATCTTTAAGTTTTACTTTCTTTACCCATTTTTTTTATGATTCAAGTGTTTTGTTTTTTCCCCATCATATCTTTTTTCACTTTCACTGGGACACTGCCCCTTCTCTTGTCAATATGCAAGCCCTTTCTATTGGCTTCTTCTCAATGATCAAAAAAGAGATCTTTCCAAGATCCCTCAACGTATTATCTTAATTCTTTGCATTCACCTCCAAATTCTTGCAAGAATATTAGAAGTAGAGATAGTAGTAATAGCTAACAGTTGCACAGTGCTTATTATATGCTAGACACTATGCTAAATGCTTTATAATTATCTGATTTGATCCTTACAACAATTCTGAAAGGTAGATTACCCCCATTTTAAAAATGAAGAAACAGGCAAACAACTTAAAATCACTTGTCCTGGGTAGTGTATACTTTCTGTTTTGACTTCCAATCTAGTTTCTGATCCCTCTAGACCCATGGTAGCAATTATGGCACATGTGCCCGAGGGGGCTCACAGAGCCCTCTCTGTGGGCATGTCCACTGTCACCCCTGCACAGAGTATGCCAGAGTTCATTACTAGAAAGCCAAAGGAACACGGGGCCAGGTTGCTCCCCTCCACCTTACCACATATGCCTGTTGACATCACCCGTCCCTCAAAAAGGTTTGCCATCACTGCTCTAGTCCAATGAAATTGTGCCATAATGAATAGAACACTGGATTTGTAGTCAAGGAAGACCTGAGTTCACATCTTGTTTCATATATTAGCTTAGCATTCCTTGATAAGCCTTTTAACTTCTTAGTCTCTGTTTCCTAATTAGGATGGGGATAATAATAGTATCTACTTAGAGTAAGGATCTAATAGTATATGCACAGTATTTGCAAACCTCAAATTGCTATATAAATGTTAGCTCTTATAAGTAACAAATTTCATTTTATTTTCTGATGCAGTCTTTTTCTTTAACACTTAAGTTGAACCCTAAGCCTATCTCCTTTTCCTTGAACCTCTCTTTTGCCTTGACTTCTGTAACACAGAACTTTTGTCAACCATTTCCTAAATCTTGATCATTTCTGTCTCCTTTGTTAGGTCTTATCCTCCCTCTTCAATTAATCAACAAGTCTCCATTAAGTACTTCTTAGAATAGCCATTTGAACAGCAGGAATGAGATGGAAATAAAGGGGTACGGGCAGGTGAGAAACCATTAGGCATAAATAAAAGAATGTGTCCTTCTCTGACTTAGAGCATGTACAAAAGCTATCAGGGAGGAAATTTTGCTAGGGTCCAAAACTTGTTTTATTTAATTTTTAATTGATTTGGTTTCCTTTGTATTTCTGTGTATTTTATATTCTGTATTTAAAATACATTATTCTGATATGGTGTCTATAGTTTTTATCAGACTGCCAAAGGGAATCACGATGAAGAAATGGTTAGGAACCCCTGGCCTAGATCAACTCATTTTTCTTCTTCTGTTGCCAAAGAGATGCGGAGAAGGGCACTGGAGATATGAAGAATGGGAAAAAAATTACTACTTTGAAGAAGCTCCCATTTTCTTACTTCTTGATACCCCACAGTGGAAAGTCCCTAAATTTCTGTTCTCAGCTCTTTTCTTCCTTTATATTTTCTTTCTTGGTCATTTCAAGACTTCAAATATTAGCAATGTGGACAACATACAAATCTCTGTCTCTAGCTGTGACTTTTCTTTCTTAATCATTTCCATCTCATTCTACCCATTCGCTAAATGTTTCTGTCTGAGATTACATCATCATATTCAATTAATTAAAATTCATTATAACATATAGACATACAAAATACATACACATATATACATTATATGGATATTATATATTAATTGTGTTCATGTTATTATTATGTAAGAAATGGGTTTATTTGTATATGTATATCTGGAGTGTGTATATAAAGTATTTGCATTATATAGGTATACATGGATATGCACGCTCATATTAGTTCAGTTTCTCGGATTTCCTTGTAAATTCTAATCCATTTCCTCAATTATTCAAGCTTGAAACTTCATTTTTTACTCTTCTCTCTCATCTGACTCCTCCCACATATATCCCTGATCAAATCAAGTAGATTATTTCTATTCAGAGCCTTCGATGCTTATCTTTTCCATCCTTATCATTCCCATGCCATTTCAGAACCTCCAAATCTCTTACATGGGGTGCTCCAATCACCTCCTAAAAACTCAGCTCATTTTCAGTCTTCATTCTTAATTCCATACTATACACTGATGCTCTTCCCATCTTCCCAATACATCATTCTGATCATATCAGTTTCTGCTGGAAAATCATCAGTGCTTCCTAATTGTTTGCCCAATAATATCCATATTTCTAGATTCACCATTCTACAATTTGCCCCCAGCCTACCATTTCAGGCTTTTCTACCATTATTCCCCTGCCTGCAACCTAAACTCAACAAAAACTGGACAATTTGCGGATCTCAAACTTTGCTTTTTTTCACACTTCCATGGTTTCTGTTCACACTATTTACTTTGCCAGAAATGCATTTTCTTCATATTTCTGCATATGGAAATCGTGTTTCTCTTTCAAGGCTCAGATCTCACGTGATTTCCACCATTCAGAAATGATCTCCCCCTTCTCAGAGCTGCTTTAGCATTTTGGTTTTTATTTCTCATGGAATTTGTCTCATGCCACCTTGCATTAAAATTATTTGTATTTTATCTCCTTCTAGATGGTCTGGGGAGAGGCTCTCATGCTACGTTAGCTAATATATTCTAGGTGCTCAAGAAAATATCTTTTGAATGAAAAATGTATTGCTCAATTTCTCCTGATATTTGTAAGGTTTTGTTGAATATTGGATATTTATTTTCCTTTGAAATTAGGACGCCTCATTAAAAGATAAAAAGAGAAGCTGATTGTAGAATGTGCATGTTTGAAATATGAGGCACCATGAAATAAAGACTCATATATATATATGTATATATATATATATGTATTTAAGCTTGTAGTATAAATCATGCTCTGTACATTAAAATAGCCTCTCTAATTAATTTCAGGTGTTTAAAGCCACATTCCAGAAAGTGATCATGGTGTTGAACAAGTGAGTATAATTTAGCCATCTGCACTTTTTCTTCTCAGTTACAAACCCAGCATTCTGAAATAAGATTGATTTAAATTTGCAGAGACAGCATTCAGATAAAGAACAAAGCCAGAGATTTTAGAAACATGAAAATTCCCATCAGCCAGTTACTCCCGCCAATTTTTTTTGATGTGTGTGTGTGTGTGTGTGTGTGTGTGTGTGTTCTCTATCCTGTTTCCTTCTATTTATGCTTTAAAAAAAAGGAAGCGAAAGTGAGTTTAATCACTATTTTTTTTTCCATTGAATGTTTTTGGCTTCTAATCTTCCTCTGATTTTACTTAGAAAACACCCCTTCCCAGATTGTAAGCATAATTTATTTTTGAAATATGGGTATTGTGATTATGCTCTGGGAGAGCATTGACTTGAGTGGGTGTGATCAGCAAACCCCTTGGGCCACACTCTCAAGGGCCTTTCTCCTTTCCTTGAGGATACATATACAAACACTTTTTAGGAGGGAAAAAAACTCTCTAAGTTTTGCATGATGATACATGTATAATCCAAATAGAATTGTTTATCATTGCAGGGCAGGAGGAGGAAAGGAAGGGAGAGGGAGACAATTCAGATCTTATAATTTCTGAGAATGTGTGTTGAAAATTATTGTTGCTTGTAATTGGAAGATAAAATATATATCTTAAAAAATCCTCCAAATTTGATCACAGCTGTATGTGGTGAGTAAACCTTCCACAAGGTAGCTGGACAGTTTTAATAGAGTATTTCTTCTTTCAAAACCACCTGGGCAGCATTTATTTGAATATTGCCTCGGTAATTTGCCATTGATGAAGGGAGGGAGATAAGTCAGAAATGACTGAGGTTCCAAGATTCTCTTGGGGAAGATGAAGGGTCAATACTACTGCTTCTCCTTATAGCAAGTATAAAACATACCACATTCACTGAGGGAAGGTTCAGTCTATGAAGGGTCATCCCTAAGACTGTTTCCAACATCAATGAGGATTCTGGGATTGAGCAGCAACATGTCATTGCTCATTGATCCACAGGTTTTGGGGCACCATTCTCTTTGTTTTATCTTACATAAAATTATAAGAAACTTTTATTATGAAAAAAATTACACTTCCCAATCGCCCAATTTTAAACTTGTGTCTTCCACTTGCTCAATTAGGTTTCTAAATGTGCAAGCAAAAGTGCTGTTTGGGTAACAGCTTGTGGAGAGAACTCCATGTTTCCACAGTACATACTTGAAGAAGATTAATGAGTTCCACTAACATGCCAAGTCAATCTGTTCTTCCCTGTCAGTCAACTCCCACACAATGAGCATCTCTGTCTCCTTGATATGTTTTCAAACAGATGTGGTGCTTAAAGTTTAATTAAATCACTGCAACAAATGATGTTAAATACTTTCCATATGTGTGACTAAGCAGTTTTATGGTCGAAGCAGTTGGACTTTCTTACTGATGGGAGGCTTCTGCGCCCATATTTTCTCCAAATATAGTAGAATGAAGATGCATAGTACTGAGGCAAAATTACTCACCATCTAAAAGACTTTAGTTTTTCTAATTACATTGTTCACATCTCCAGGAATTGGATGAATTCATAACCATTTAAACATTTTAGTAGTGCTGAAGAGTAATAACTGATAGTTATAGAATACGATAAAGTTCGCAAAGCCCTTTACCTATTTAATTTGATTCTGACAACCAATCAAGGAGGTAGGTACTATATGGATTATTATCTATCTTCCATGCATGATGACACTGATTTTCAGAGAGGGTAAGAAATAATAAATGTGATAGAATATGATTTGTATTTTTAAAATATATATTTTATTCTGAACTGAACACAAACATAAATTGATTATTTCTAAATATATAAAGCACAGAAAAAAGATTGTATTTGCAGATTCTAAAATGCCTAGTTACTTTTTCTAAATATATAATAAGCTCAATATGTACCTTCCAACACTGCCCTTCTCTATGCTTCTCTCTGTACTTCTTTCTGATCTCTTTTCTGAATTAAAAAACAAAATGAAACAAAACAATATGCTTCAATGACCTCATTTCCCCTCCTTTTGATACCTTGTTTCTATCTCTGCTGGCTGATATTCCCCTATCCCTACTACTCCATTGACCAAAATTTTCAAAAAGCTAGTCCTTGTAATAACTACACCTAGTTAGGCAACACAAATTCCCACATTGGCTCTTTCTGAAAATGCATATTTTATTTTGTATTTTGAATCTATTACCTGCCTCCTATTCCTTAGGAATCATAGTTGGTCATTGCATTGATTAGAATTCTTAAGTATTTAAAATGTTTATCTTTACAGCATTATCATTAAATACATTGTTCTCCTGGTTCTGCTCATTCTGTTTTTCATCAGTTCATACTGGTCTTTCTAGGTTTCTTTGAAACTACCTAATTACTATTTTTTTCTAGTTGAAAAATATTATATCCCATTCAGATACCATAATTTGTCAAACAATTGCCTAATTTATGGTTACTCCCTTCATTTCCAGTTCTTTGCTACTACAGAAAGAACTACTATAAATATTTTTGTACATACAGGACATCTTGTACTTTTTTTTCTCTTTGAAGTAGAGAGTAAATAGGATTTGAATCCAGATTTTTCTCTACTTCAACTCTTAACACTTATCCTAACTTATAGCTAATGGAATTTTATTCATTTGAGTATCTCACAGTATCTCATCATCTCCAATATTTGCTGCTTCCTTAGAAAGACTTAATGAGTGTTGATAAAACAGAGCAGGGCATAGTAAGTTGTTTGTCCATCATTTTTGAAGAGGACAAATGGCCTTCAGCGTTGCACAAAGTCATCAGCCTCACTCTTCAGGAGTCATTTAATTCCAGTGATAAAAGTCAGGACAACTAGTGATGGCCTAGGATGCAGTGAATGAATGGCATTTTTGTTATCTAACCAAGTTTTAGGTGCTCCACAGTGCCTGCTTCACCAATCTTCATGGCCATTGAAATAAATTGTTCTCATCCACCTATTCTGCCTGGGGAAGACTTCACATGCATGGGGTAGCCATGCCCCTCCCCTAACTCATCGATGGATTTGAGACCCATTGGTTACCCTCAACCTGGTTTAGCCCATTTTCAGAGATAGTTTTGTCAGTGTGGCCATTGTTCACACTACTTCTTCTTGGAGCCACAGGTAAGAGTTGAGTGAAAGGCAAACCCCAAAAGCAGATGACCAGAGGTATGAGGGTTTGCTGGACTATTATTTAGAGAATATAGTACAACAGGAGACATACAACCTCCTAAAAGACCTAGTTCTGTCCTGTCAGGGAATCTCTTGATCACTCATTTCTTTCTTTAGAAAATGGTTATAACAATCAATCACACAAAGGATTTCATCAGCATGGAAACTTCTAACACCAACAGTGATTACCATTCAATCAATCAGCAAACACCAATTAAATACCTAGTTTGTCAGATTAAAGCTTATCTCTGATTTAGTAGATAAATTCTTGGGAGTTGTCTGAAGTACATAGATGCTAAATGATTTGTATAGGGTCATATGGCTAATAGGTGTCAGAGGAGGGATTTGGATTCAGGTCTTCCTGGCTCCAAGCCTACCACTCTAACCACTCTACCATGTGGTTCCTATTATGAAAATATTTCCAACCAAAATAATATCTGCAATAAGGCTTGTTATCTGTAGTAGATGTACAGATTATTATTACATATTGTAGACACAAGTTTTGTATACTACAAGTGATTGTATCTAGAAACCAAACCAAGGATAATTAATTATTACTGTATATATCCAGAAAGAATTCTAGATGACTACTGGGGAGTGGAAGGTGGTAGGATGACTACAAATTAAGATAAAATATGTATTCAATAAAGGAAAGGAAAGTTGCCCTTATTTACCACTTTTGAAATAACAGTATACAAAAATTGCTCTGAATACCATCACATGAGAATCTAAAATCAGAAGAATGCTGCACTATTCTAACAATGGAATTGGATTTGGAGTCATTGGATATGAAAGCCGAGGACTTGGATTCAAGATTTAACCTGGTAACTAGTGTGACATTGGGAAAGGAAGCCAATCAGAAATGTAATTCTTCTGCTAGTATAGCATTTCTAGAAACCCTGGCCTAAGTCAGGAAGACCATTTAATTTTGATGCAAATAACCTAGATTTAAATCTTATCTCTGCCACTTATTAGCTATTTGACTTCGAGCAAGTCATTTATCACCTCTTGGTTTCAGTTTTCTCACCTGTAAAATGAGAGGATTAGACTGGATGAGTTCTAAGGGTTTTTCTAATTTTAAATTTTATAATATTTTCATTACCAAATCCTCAACATAAGGTTATTTGCTTAGTACTCACCACTTTCAGGAACTGTAGAAAATGATGGAACTGGTGATTGTACTGATAATTGGAAAAGAAGGTGGGCTAGGTCTCTTGTACATCTTTCCCTTGAGTTATCAGGGAGTTTATCATGAACCTTCTGGCTTAGTAGATACTTCCTTGAAAGTGTATTGAAGTTTAATGTTTTGTTCAGGATCACACAACTGGCATTGGAGGGAGGATTTGAATTCTAGACTTTCTGACTTCAAGCCTAGCACTATACCCATTATGTTACTACTGCCTATATGGATGAAGACTGGGCTGGACCTGTGATTTCATTGGCATGGAGAACTCCCAATGTGAAAATTATCAATACCGGTCATCACCTTCTCTACAACTTATAGTCTTAAGAGATCTGCCTAGACTATCAAAAGATTAAAGGACTTGCTCAGGGTCTATAGCTAATATGTGTTAGAAATGGTTCTTGAACAGAGATTTCATTAAATTGAAAGTCAGTTCTCTATGCACTATGCCACATTACAACTCATACTGCCTCTACCCAGGGGAAAAGAGGAATTATTGATTGCATTTACTTTTGCTCTTTCTGAGGAGTGGGATATGAAGGCGGGGCAGAGGACATGATCATAAAAATAAATAACCCCCCAAACGTGGCTAGTAAATGTTTCACTTATCTATGAGGCTGCTTTAAGAGACCATGACAGCTATATAACATTTTATGAACTGTACACTGATGTTGTAAAGTTTTCAGTATCCTTCGTATTCTCTCTCTCTCTCTCTCTCTCTCTCTCTCTCTCTCTCTCTCTGTCTCTCTCCCTCCCTCCCTCTCATCACTCCACTGCACATGCTCCTCTGAACTGAAGCAGGATGGAAATAAATTACATGTCTACTAAAAGACTGTTATACAGTGGAGTTAGAATCTGTCCAGTAAAGTGATATGAACCAAATTTGCTGTAATGCTAATTTACATGCCCATTAATGAGAATGCAAGTTTAAATCATACAAGGGGAAGTACTATTGTGCATCTAGCTTATTTCTGTCCCACTCAGGATGATAAGATGCTCTCCAGACAATTGTAATTATGGGTAATTTGTAAAAAAAATAATAAGAGCTGCTTTTTATTAGATGCAATAAAAACCAATTCTTCATTCAATTATCATTCTTGGCTGTGACATGACAGATGTCCCTGGGCAAGTACAATAGCAAAAAGGCAAGTTAACTTTTCTTTTTTGGGGGTGGGGTAATCAGAAATGGCTCCCTACACCCCCCAAAAGAAACTCTCAAATTCCCCCCAAAATTCAAAATATAACTTGGAAATTCTGGGTGAATTGTATATGCCCTCATTGTATCCTTTTGGTGATAAAGTCAAAACCTAACACTATCATATAGCACAGAAATGCTCTCTAGGAGCAAAGAGGGCACAGAAACATTCAGAGCTAAGCCAATATGTTGTAGATTTATTAGGACAAAGACATACTGAGCAATAATTCATTAGTAGCAACATAAAAAAGGGCCTGGTGGTAAAATCCTGAAGCTAGGTCTACTTTATGGGAATCTTTGATCTGCATCTCAAAATTTTCACCAGGGCCAAGTTCTCCCTAAATTCTAGAGAAAGTAGGGGATTGGCTTCCCTATTTTTATACTGTACTTGGATTTCAAAGATGAGTTTTTGAAAGAAGCAATTATATATCTCATATCCCATATCCATACCTCATGCTTTGTTGCCCATGGTCAAAGCCAGTCTTTAGACATTTTAAAGCAATTTATTACTTCCTTTAGCCCCTTCTGCCCCTTCTCTTTAGGTCTCCCATTTGGCCATTTTATACCTTTTCCTCACTCTGTGGTACCTCCCTCACCAGTCATTTACTTTACCAAGGCTGTTTGTATTTTCATAGAGGAAAAGACTGACTGATTTTGGAATTTCAGACATCAACTAATTAGGAAGGGAAGTTATTCAGGAGGACAAGGTCTCCTTCAAGTGCTTTATTCCCCAAATCACAACGCGTAGCATACATTGTTGGAAATTGTCACCTGGAATCTTTACAATCTATCCTATATCCTTGAGACATGAACATGCAATAAAAATAAGTTTTGTGCTTCTCTTAAGCAATCATGAACTCACCCAATAGAATAAAATTAATTCCATATATCCTTAAATGTTGTTTTAGAAAGGTAGTTCACATGTAGGGGAGCTAGGTGACATAATGGGAAGAGTGCTGAACCTGGAATTAGGAAAATCTGAATTCAAATCCAGCCACAAGACACTTACTAGCTGTATGACCCTGGGTAAGTCATTTAGTCCTGTTCACTTTGATTTCCTTGTCTGCTGAATTAGCTGAAAAAGGAAACGGCAAATCACTCCAGTACTTCACCAAGAAATCACCCAGTGGGGTTGCCAAGAGTTAGATATAATTGAAAATGACTGAACAGCAACAGCTCACATGTAGGAAATGTCAATTTACCTTATTAATCAGAGAAGGTAGTATGATTCCCATAGAGGAGAAACCTGACCTCAGAGTCAGCAAGACCTAGGGTCAAGTTCCACCTCTGATGCATGCTTGCTATCTAATCTTGGGCAAGTCACTTAAAATCTCAATGTTGTAAGCAACTCTTTAAAATGATGCTTTTGAGTAGTCACTGACCTACACTGATAAAGAGGATTTCCTCACTGAGCATTTACTACACTAAGGAAATCACAGGACTGGTCAAAAACAGCACTTAATTAGGAGTCAGCTCTGTCTTTAACAGAGTAGTGCACTGACTGAGTAATGAACAGATTGGAACTTGTGGAAAGAAAATGTTTACTTTCACTCTGAATGATTTATCTGTAGGAAACCATTCCCAATACTTCCTAAATCCAGTCCCTTCCTCTGTTAGTTATTTCCCATTCATACTGTATATTGCTTTTTTATATGTATACAAATATATATTTGTATATATTTGTTTTCTGGTTGGCTCCCCACTAGACTGTAAGCTCCTTGAGGGCAGGAATTGTCTTTTACCTCTTAAAATTTTTTTTAACATGTTGATACAATTTTAATAATCATTTTCTGACATTTTGCCCTCAATGTTTCCCCCCCACCCAGCTGGCAAGTAATATGATATAGGCTGTACATATGTTATCATAGAATATCCATTTCCTTATTCACCATATTGTAAATGAAGACACATCTTGCCTACACTAGAGAAAAATTAATGGAGAAAATAAAGTGAAGAATGTTATGCTTCAATGTGTTTTCACACTCCACTAATTCCTTCTATAGTGGTAGATATCCTTTTTCATCATGAGTCCCCTGGGGCTATCCTGGATCCTTGTATTACTGATAATAGTTAATTTTTTGGCAGTTGATCATCACACATTATTGCTTTTATTGTGTATCTTTTGTTGTTTTTCCTATCTCTAGTGCTGAGTATAGTGCCTTTCAATTGATTATGTACTTCCATTTTCGATTTAGCTATATGCAAAGAGTTATGTGAGGAATTTCTCTAACTGTTGACCAAGTCATAATACAGTAATACTTCGGTTTTCATTGACATCCGTTATTGTTGGTTTCAGTTTTCAAAGATTTTTTTCCAGCAAAATGTTTGTCTCTGTTTTCATCAGTTGCCTGGGATTTCATCAGCATGTCTACTTGACTTTAATGCTAATTTGATGAAATTTGGTGAAATTTGGGGAAAACAAAGGGTAACCCACCTGTTATCCTGCTAGGTGTGAGCAATACATGTATTGAAATGCAAATAAATCCATCTATCCATACAGATAGCAAATGAAAATCAGATGAAGCATAGGGAGGAGAATATGTATCTGACAATATACAAAATGAATGAGCTCTTGCATTGGGGGTGAGATATCTCCTCTCAGTCAAGTAGAAATATTTCAGCTTAGAAGAGTGACATAATCAAGGTAGCAACTCATCTATATGTCAGCTTCTTTCCAAAGTCTTTTCAGATAATGCCTTGATACCTAAGGTCCTTATGGAGGGAGATTCCCCTTCCAAACAATAACCTCTCTCTCCATCTCGCTGTCTTCCATACAGCAAGAAGAGTCTTCAGAAAGGTAAATGCCATGTTAAATGTTTGTTTATTCTTTACATTAGTCTTTTATATTCATTTCTTATTGATTTTAGTGTTAAATACTATATTTATTTTCTATAAAATGTGTTTTTGGTATGTACTTTGGAGTGTCTAGAACTAATTAATTGGATTTACATTGATTCATATAGAAATAATTGCCTCCACTTTTCATTGATTTTGGATTTCGCTGATTGTTTCTGGACAGGATTTGAGGAAAACTGAGGTATCACTGTATTAAGTTTGCATGATGTAATCTCTGAAAGGCTATGATCTACACTGAGCAAGGACTTAGTCCTCCACTTTAAGTTAGATTCTTGCTTCTTAGATCAGTAACAACATACAAAATGCCCAGAAGAGATGATTATAGTTGACTGATTTCAAAATTGTTGAGAGTGATATTGAAACTTCATTATTTTACAAAGACCTGTTCTAACAAAAACTTGAGGTGTGTTTGAAAATCATATTTCTCATGAGTATGGCTTGTTTTCTATTACAAAACATTTTATTAAGGACTGATAATATAATAGCATTTGAAGATTTTTTTTTCTATCAAGTTTATTGTGACTTCAATGCCACATTGAAAGATTGGGTGGAATTGCTAGGAATGGAAGTGTCAATAAAATTTTTTCTAACCAAAGCACAATGATTTTTGATGGGGGCCTTATTAACAAAGGTATCAGTCTATTCTATATGCTTCAATAATCACTTTTGAGGTGAGAGTGGAAGAGAAGAATGGATACTGGGTGAGCAAGGAGGTAAGCTGATAGACCTTTGGGAGGATAAAGAAGAAAAGAACTGTTTCAAAAAAATTCAAGCTGTAATTACAGAAATTTGGAAATAAGTATGAGGGCATGTATGATTATCATAAATGAAAATACTTACTAAATATTTACTTTTCCCCCCCCCAGACTCTTGGAGTATTTATTTATTTTAACCCTTACTTCCAAGGCAGAAGAGTGGTAAGGTTAGGCAACGGGGGTCAAGTGACTTGCCCAGGGTCACACAGCTGGGAAGTGTCTGAAGCCAGACTTGAACCTAGGAACTCCCATCTCTAGGCCTGGTTTTCATTCCACTGAACTACCCCCTCTTGAAGAATTTAAAAGCAAGGTGAAAAAGACATTACCCTTGACCTCATGTAGCATCTGATCTATACAGAAGTTTATCCTTATTCAATTTACCTGGTACCATTCACAATGAGGAAATTACCTCAATTCTTAGTTACTAACTGGAATGAGCATAATCTTAATCGAATCCCTTCAATGAAATCTCTTATGTATTCAGGAAATCATTAGCAAGGGAAATTTCTCTTCCAAAGACTAACTGTTCTCTCAATTCTTATTTCTTAAAGTGAGAGCTAAATCTCTTTTGATGCTATTTTGATTCATTATAATACTTTAAGAAGGGGTGTGCTGTCAATGTTTTAACAACCAGCTCTCTGGGGGAAAATGTATACAGGGCATTTAAAAAATTGTTTGCATTATTAACATTTCTCCAATACCACCTTTATAAAATAATTTTTAAAAAACCTACATGCCTTACTTGAAGTGTTTACTGATTTCTCTAGGTGTTAAGTGCCTACACTAAAAATTTAACAGTTGATAGCTGGTTCCAGCATACTCCAGCAAAGAACTTGTGATTTCGAAATACAGATAGCATTCCAGTTACCTATTTAACCTTTATGCCTTAAGAGAGCATATTGGGGGGAAAATGGATAGTCTTTATCTGTTTTCTAACCTAATGATAAAATTGGATCTATTATAATCAAAGCCTAGAAATACTCATGAGTGTATCTAGCATTTTCCCCAGGTCATCATGATTTTCATATTGACACAGTTCTCATTTTCAGTTTCCTGGTGACCATGATTTATATATTGACACAGTTCTCAGATCTTATAACCTATAGAAGAACTGTATTTGGAGTGAGAAAATGGGCTCAAACTCTGCTCTCTCATTTACTACCCTGGTGTTCCTGAGTAATTCACTTAATCACCCAGTCCTTCAACTTCCCCATTTGTAGTATGAGGGGATTACACTAGATAGTCTTTAATCCCATGTCTTTCCTCCCTTCTTCCTTCCTTCTTTTCTCTTTTCTTTCTTTCTCAGTCACCCTCTGCTTTCCTTCTTTTCCTCCCTCCCTCCCTTCCTCCCTCCCTCCCTTCCTCCCTCCCTCCCT
>NC_058134.1:174067753-174117246 GCF_016433145.1 Gracilinanus agilis
CCTTCCTTCCTTCCTTCCTTCCTTCCTTCCTTCCTTCCTTCCTTCCTTCCTTCCTTCCTTCCTTCCTTCCTTCCTTCCTTCTACCTTCCTCCCTTTCACCCTCCTCTCCCCATTCATGTTATTCTATTCAATAGTTTTTGAGAATTATGATGAAATGCAGTGACCAGTTTTGACTTCAGACAAGTGATGCCTCTTGCTGGAAGGTAGACAACTTATAGATATGAGATGTGGCATATAATGTCAGGCATGGTTAATTTATTGTCTTGTTTTACTTAACTCTGTTACAATGAGCAGTTCTATGGCTTAGGGCATGGGAGAGGGGAGTCCTTGGGAAGCAGCAGTGACATAAAAAAAGAACTAAATTATTTATATTATTTTTTAAAAAGACTAAATAATAACCTTAAAATATTATATTGTCCCCCTTAGAAGGGAATTTCTACATACAAAAATATATATACACACTTGTATGCCCTAGTAAAATGTAAACAAAAGTTTGCTCTTATTAAAAATAACTTTAAAATATCATTGACTTGTTTTTAGAAGAGAACTGTGATCATCTGATCTATGATGCCTTGTTTTTCTTCTAGATGACTTAATAGCTAGCTATTTCTATGTTGTAATTGTGGTGTATACTATTCTTTTTAAAGAACAGTATGTTAGCAGTTAGTTTCTCCAAACATGGTTATTATTTTTTGTCTTTAAATACTCAGTGTGTGCAGAATAATGCATTGGGCGATCTTCTCTTTAAGCTACACATAGTCTTAAATACCTCTGTGTGCAACTTCTATTTGTCCATGCACAATTGAAACTAAACCTGCTTTGATCATTTACACATAACCATTTGTCTACTGAGATTAAGGGTTGCAATAATGAGGCTCACTGAAAGCCTTCTATTGCAAGTCCTAAATAGTAATAGTCAGGATTTTAGAACACTCATTGTTCCAGTGCAACCAATCAGATTAATGTACAAGACCTTCCATTTTAGCAATTGGGAACTGCTGTTAGCTCCTTCACTTAACCCTGCCAACCTGACAAGGGTAAACCTTTAGTCATCATTCATAAGAGATATAAAAGCAAGTCCATCGTGACTTCAGGTTCAAAAACTTTGACCCCAGGAAAGAAAGTTTGGTTGTTGCTATGAAAACCAAGGGAAACCTCTACTGGGACTGGCTAGGTGCAGAGATGGTGGTAGGGTTATATGGTTTCACCAGTGGCATTAAGATCCTCTTGGCAACTGCTCTAGTTTCTCAGGCACATAGTCTGAGAGCATATCTAGGAATAGTAGTGTGTGTGTGTATGTGTGTGTGTGTGTGTGTGTGTGTGTGTGTGTGTGTGTTCAGAGACTCTCCTCATCATTCCTGATTCATAATGATATACTTTTTAACTTACCAAAAAAAAAGAGAAACATTGGTATTGGTTACTGAAAGTAATATAGAAATCCCAAAGATCAAAAGATACAGATTCTTAGATTCCTTTTGTTCTTGATTCTTCACATAGTCATAGAAAAAGGTGAAAGACATTATCTACTCTAAACTTTTCCTATTACAAAAGAGAAAACTAGAAGTGCAGTGAGATTAAATAACTTGCCTGAGATCACACAGCAAATTACCAGAAAAACTGGACAAGCCCTGCAGTTTTGCTCCCCTCCTACCCACACCCAGTTTAGTTCTCATTCTGAGCTTTTTAGGATTCTATGTTATTACTTGCCCTTTCTCTCATTTCATGAATAAAGTATTGGGGAGGGGGAAACCTTGTATTTTAATCCCTAAAGATTACTTTTTTACTGTTCTGTAATTATAATATTGTGGAGGATGTCAAACAAAGAGTTCAAATAAAAAGAAGGATACCTTATCTATGGTGAGCTTCTCCTGTTTGGAGATGATTGTGCTAATCACATCAAGATTAGTATTATAGGGGGCAGCTGGGTAGCTCAGTGGATTGAGAGCCAGGCCTAGAGATGGGAGGTCCTAGGTTCAAATCTAGCCTCAGGCACTTCCCAGCTGTGTGACCCTGGGCAAGTCACTTGACCCCCATTGCCTACCCTTACTACTCTTCCACCTATAAGTCAATACACAGAAGTTAAGGGTTTAAAAAAAAAGATTATTATTAAAACATACAGCCCCCTAAATGAAACCTTTGATCATTCAAAATAAAAGTCTGCCTAACAACACATAGAGGGAGAAAAAAAATCAGTTGGGTAAAGAGTATCAATTGTCTAGAATATGGTATGGTTGGCTGGACAGTTCATAAAGCTGGTCCATTAATGCATATATGCCCTTGGAGAGAAAGGTGGAAGAGACAATGATGATCTAGGTCCAAAATTGGACAGGTAGATAGAAAGTAGATTACCTTTTGAAAACTATAAATCATTTTTAATGACCTCAACTTTTTCCTTGGAGAAAATGTCCATATTTTTCATTCTAATATTCTTCTTTAAATGCTATATATACGTACTTCATTTTCCAAAGAATTAAAGTTCACTATTACCCAAAGATCAATGGAGAGGAGAAGGGTGGGAATAAGGTGGATAAAATTACATTACTAATGAAGAATTTCTCAAGAGAAAAGTGGTCAATAGCAGTGATGATGAATTCAAATTGAAATAGAAGCCACTAATCCATACATAACAATTCCTTGGAGCCACTAATCTACTTAATTTTAAAATATAATATTATCTATGCTTTGTTGAATTATTTATTTATTTTGATAAATATTTTACAATTACATTTTAATTTGGTTCAGGCTAAACTTAGGACTGTTGTGGTCTTCAAGCAGCTGGTAAGTCATGTGTTTGATATCAACTAGAAAAGAAGATGGTCTCATCTGGCTATGTGGTAAGGGTGAGAGGCAATCAATGGTGACCCTATACGCTCTGTTGCTATTTACCTGATTTTAAGAAAAAGGAAGGTCCCCAGTAGATTGGTTAGAAGAGCCTTTATGAAAGACTTAAAGGAGGATATGGGCAAGAATTACATAGAATGGGCTGTTATGTATCAAATGTCATTTTCATTTTGATGAAATACTTATACTGATGAGATTATAGCTCCATTGATTACTCTGTTTTAAGAAATAATGACCTTGAATCTCATTTTGACATCACTTCATTTCAACTATACTTCTCAACTTATAAGAATTTATAGATGAAAATATTTGTCACTGAGTTACAGGATGACTTCGTTAAGAACAAGTCAGTCTATTTCAACCTTCTATTCAAAAGAGCACTTGGCATACAACAGAAGACCTTTGTATAAGTGCTGGTTCTACTTCATATTTAGCTGAGTGACTCAAACAAGTCTTAATTTTTCAATGCTTCAATATTCTCAGTTGTAAAGTAGGAATAATAATATTTAGTCTACCAACTTTAAAGAATCAAATTCAAGATTCATATAGTGCTTCATAACAACTGAAGGGATATCTATCAATTGGGGAATGACTGAATAAGTTGTGGTATATAATTGTAATGTAATACTATCTGTGCTCCAAAAAATGACAAACAAGATGATCACACACACACACACACACACACACACACACACACACACACACACACACATCCCAAACCCCTGGAAAAACCTATATGAAGTGATGCAAAGTACAGTGACCAGAACCAGGAGAACATGGTACATAGTAACCACAATGGTATATGATAATTTATGAATGACAACTATTATCAACAAGACAAGGATCCAGGACAACTCCAAGGGACTCATGATGAAAAAGGTTATCCACTGCCATAAAAAGAATTAGTGAGGTCTGAATGCAGACTGAAACATATCATTCTTCATTTCATTTCCTTCATGAATTTTTCTCTAATGTAAGCAGTATGTGTCTGAAATATATCATGTGATAACATATATGCAACCTATATCATTTTATCTGCCTTCTTGGAGAGGGGAAAGCAGTGGAAAGGAGGGAGAGAGAATATGATTTTCAACGTGTCAGAAAACAGTGTTTTTAAAAGGAAAGGGCAAGATACATATAAGGTCATTTTGATTAGGACGTATTCTACATAGCGTATGTACATGCTATTGAGTAAGGAATTTAACAAAATTTCTTCATGGTATCCTAAGGGATAGGAGGGAAAGATGTAGGTTTGGAAGCTTGGAACTAATTGAGTGAATTATGATTTAGTGTTCATCAACCACGAACATTAAAACTGGCCTATAGTAGCACGTTGAAAGGCTCTGTTCGTCATAGGATCATAGAAATAGAAATAAAAGAGATCTAATAGGCTATCTCATTGAACCCAAGGGTGTGTGTTTTTGTCCAAGAGCACATAGATAAAAAGGGTCAGAGGTGGGATTCAAACCCAGTTCCTTTAGCTTTGGAGTCATTGCTTTTTCCATTTTTTTATCAATGCCTTCCATGAGGAAAAGACATTGAAAGATGATTATCGGATAAGACAAAAAAGAGAAACTGGATAGCTACTCTATTAAATTAGAGAATTTATGTACTAATTCAATAAATATTTAACAAATATCTAGTCATTCAATACACATTTATTAAACATCCACTACATGTCAGGTATCAAGCCCTGACTGTGTACAAGACACTTTGTTAGGAGTTGGGGCACAAAGATATCTGTGATGCAGACTTCTGTCAAGGAGTTTATTACCTTTTATGGAAAAAGATGCAACCAGATAAATATGATATAAATGAGAATGAAATAATGCAAAGAAGACATCTTGGCAACACATTATAAAAACCTTGAACAGAGAGAAATCACATAGACCCAAGAAGTAGAGTCAAGTTTAGTGGATGACATAGTACCAGAATTAGATCTTGAAGGACAAGAGACTTCAGTGTATAAAAATGGGGAAAGTGGAGTGCATTTCAGACACCATGTACAAGAGCAAAGGCACTGTGATAGTAAATGTAAAGAAGTGAAAGGATGCTGGAGATGTCTCATTGCACTAAAGTTTAAAATTTGTGAATAGAAGTAGCTTTACAGGTCAGATTGTAACTGACACAGTGTGGCTGAAACTATGAGTCATTGAGGGAAAGATAGATGATCAACTTTAGGTATTGAATTCAGGTTTTTACTTAGAATCCTTGTAGTCAGAAATAATGAGCTTCAGTGTTCTGGATAACCCATGGAGAAAGCAACAACTAAGGCAGGAAAATCCCCAAAGAGAAGCCAAAATAGAAATACATAATGATAGCAGAATCTATGGCTTTTAATTCCTTCCTAAGCCCTCCACACTTCTGAGGTATGCAGTGATCATTCCATACAGCTTCTCTTCTCCTTCCTTATCTTTCTGTCTTGCCAAAAAGTCCTACTTTCAGACTCTCATTAGAAAGCAGGAACAATTCCTACCTCCTTTTTAAAAATCACTTCTATGTCTTAGGGTTATGATGGTATATTACAATACTTCTGAGTGACAGTCCTTTAAATATAACAAGACAACAATAATGTTTAACATGTTTTCTCTTCTTTAGTCTAAATATATACAATTCTTTTAACCATTCTTTATGTGAAAAGGCTTTCAGGTCCCTCAGCATCCTTTACACTATGCAGGTTGACAGTGACCAGCTCAAAATGCAGCTGAGTTGAATGCATTATTCCTAATATGATCTGTGAAATTAAGAGCATAGTAGAATTATTACTTTTCTTGTTATGATCATTATAGTGCTTTTAATGCAGCATAAAATTATTTTAGATTTCTGAACAGTGACGTTACACTCAACTGATACAGAAAATTAAAAATCTCACTCTTTAAAAAACAAAAATTATTGTTAAAACAAGCTTTCTTTGACCAGACATCATTTAGTTTATTTTTTTTAACATAAATGTATTACTTTACATTTATTCCTATCCTTTTTGTGTTTAGAAAGATGATATCAAAGGTTTGTAGTCTTGACTCTTAATTCTCTGTAAATTTGATTGACCATGAGATATAATGGAAAGGGCATTGAATTTAAAGTTTGAATCCCAGCTCTGACATTTGCTAACTATATGACAGTTGGCAAATGATTTAACTTCTCTGAGGCTGCCCATCTCCTCATTTGGAAAATGAAAATAACTATATATTGGCATTACCTATCTTCCAGGGATGCTATAAGGAAAGTGCTTTATAAACTGAATGGAAATGAAATATGTAAAAGTATATGATACCCACATACATGCATACACATATGTGTGTAATATTTTTCTGTCTGTTGCTTTGGAACAGGGTTCCTTCAACTTTCCACTTACTTTGACTGGTATGACAGGTGCAATGCTTATTTCTCAACCATTTCCAGAATTGCAGCTTTCCTGGCAGCCTCCCTATTTCTGGCTACCTCTAGCATTTACCTCTCCCCACCTCCCCAAGTTATCTGGAACCTCATCAGTCCTTGAATAAAATCATTAACAAACAGTGGAATTTCATCAGCTAGTCCTTGATCCCTGTAGAGGCTCTTGTCATGTCATGATTGGAAACAATCCAGTTTGACTGGGTCATTATTAATCTGGTTTCTATTTGAGTCTGCCTGTGAATGTTCATTTCTGAGATTTATGTTATGCTGATGATAGCTAACTCTTTTGTTTGGAAGTTTGAAGTACAATAGATATTAAAAATTCCAGCATTCTTAATGTCAGCTACTGGTTGTTTTCACTTTCTACTCATTAAAAAGTTTACTCTCCCCACTCAATTGTTTCAAATGTTTTTACAAAATACTTTTTATTTGTCTTTTACTTTCCTCTGGCTATGCTTTGGTTTTTTGGCCACAGTTCTCTCCCCCAAAAGCAAACACATTCTCTTATACTAGATTAAAGAGTTGAATAGATGAAACAAACAAGAATCTTTTGTTAAATGCCTATTGTGTGCTAGATACTGTGATAGTCAATAGAGATACAATTACAAAAGTGAGAGTCCTTGCCCTCAAGGAATTTATAACTGGAAGAAAATACCTAAGGGGAGTGGTAAACAAAGAAGGAAGATTAAATTTGAAAAGTCACAGAAAGGGGGAGCAGAGTCATATTTTTTTAGAAGGGCAGTAGATTATCATACTCTTTCTAAAGGCAAAGGTAATATTACTTTGTTTACTATTCCGGGAGCAAAAGCTAGTGATATTTTCTCAAATTAGTCTCAAATTCTTCTTAACATTTAATCCCTTTAAACCTAATCCCTTAAAATTTTGTCCTCCCTTGGATTCCATTATATTGTGCTTTTTGAGTTCCCCTGTAAATCAATCCTTCCTTCCTAAAATTACCCGGATTTTTCCATTTGTAGGTGATTGTCTTTCATACTGACAATCTTAAATTCTTTCAATTTAAGTAAATCCACTGACTCACAAGCTGAATGTTAGCTTAAGGACAGGTTGTTACATGCCTAAAGAAACCAGTTTTCAAATATGATAATAAATCAGTACTTGCCATCTAAACTGCAGTCTTTTAACAATAATAAACAATTATAACAAAAGAGCAGCTAGGAGGCAAATACTGGACCTTGAGTTAGAAAGATATGAATTCAAGTCTGACCATATATATTTTTCAGCTTGTGAGTTTGGGCAACTCACAAAACTTCTGTCTACTTCAGTTTCTACATCTGTAAAATGGAGATACTCCTTAGAGTTGTGAGGATTAAATGGTGAATCTTGAAAGTGCTTTGCAAACTTAAAATGCTATGTAAATGCTAGCTGCTTTTATTATTACTACTAATAATGAATGACTTCTTTTAGTGACTTAAATTTTATAAAGTACTTGTTTTTCATTATTTCTTTTGATATTTACTGTAACCTCCTCAAGGAGGTAGGACAAATGCTAGAATTAAGATGACCATTTTGAATCTTATGTCAGAAACACATTAGGTATGTTATCCTTAGTCATGGAAGTATTTTTTGCCTCAGTTTCCTCATTTGTAGGACGAGGACGTAATTGGTATCTCAAGTCCCTAGTAGCTCTAAATTTATGATCTCTATTTAACAAAGAAGTTGTAAACTGCCCAGAGGACACAAACACTGGCACTCTGCCTGAAAGCCAGCACAGGTAGAGGGTAATCATGGAGTTGAGGATTCCAGACAGTGGCAAAGGTAACATGATTTCTTATGCTTTTAACTATAGCAAGGCACTTTTGGACTAGCAAAATCATAGCATGCATACATGAAGATTGAAAACCCTAGGTTTGGGACTGGATTAAACAGGAAAAGAAAAACACTCTTTTATCAAAAATTCTAGTATATTAGGCACACCATTCCACAGTAGGACTATGTGTCATCTCTGGAAAAAGTCCAATTCTCTCTCATATAACTGTCATCATAGATAATAATAAAAGCTTACATTTAAACAGTGTTTTAATTTTTGCAAAGAGCTTTATATATTTAATCTCCTTTGATCCTTATAACACTACAAAATGGGTTCTTTAATTGTCTTTTTTTAAAGATTAGAAAACTAGAGCTAAAAAGGGTTAAATGATTTGCCCAAAGTCACACAGCTAGTCATAGTAGAATTATTTCAAAATCCCTTAAAGGTTTGGGAGGCAACATTTTAGTGCCTTAATGAAATCACACTCTAATTGCAGGTAGGTGGAGCCATAGTACAAGGAAAACTAGACCTGTAGTAAGGAAGACCTGAGTTTGAATTCAGCCTTGTATTTACTAGCAGTATGACCCTTAAGCAAGTCAGTTAATCATAGTTGGCTTCATTTTCCTCAACCAAAAACTGGGGATAATAATAAAAGCACCTATTTCACAGAGTTGTTGTAAGGATCAAATGAGATAATCTTTGTAAAGTATTTAGTACAGTGCCTGCTAACTATAAATGTTTATTTCCTTCTCCCTTCCTCACCCTCCACCCCATTAACACCACTTGCCTTTTTAATTCTGCCAGATCAAATAGAGACAATGGATATATAGCTTAGAAACCAGCTAGTTCAACTATTCCATGTTACAGGTGAGGAAACAGAAGTACAATGATTAATGCCTTGCACAAAGGCACACACACAGTAAGTATCACAATCAAGATTAGAACCAAATTTCCTCTTAATTCAGTGATCTTTCCCCTACACCACATCAGGTTTATATATTATGAACTGACATTAGTTTATGGGATCTTAATCTTCTCTAAGACAGGCATAGTGTCCAGGACCAGGAAGGCAATAGTTCTCCTTTTTTCTTCCCTCTTAAATCACAATCAGAATATTGCTTTTAGTTCTAGACGTCACATATTTAGAAAGGACATTGATAAAGAAGTAGATCATCCGTGGAAGGAAAACCAAAATGGTGATAGACCATGAGGTCACGCCATATGAAGACTAAAGGACGGAAATAGGGATGTTTAGCCTAAATAAAATACTATTTGAGTGTGTGTATGTAAATGGTATCTGTATTCATGTGAGAGGATTAAACTTGTTCTATTTAGTCCTAGAGGACATTACTGGAACAATATTTTCATAGGGACACACTTGTCCTTGATGTAAAGAAAAGTTAGCTAACAATTAGATCTATCCAAAAGCAGTTCTTGGGAAGATGGAGAAGGTTCGCCTCTTGAGACTTCTTCATACAATGGCTGGAGGATCATTTGTTGGGTGTCCCTGTAGTGTGATTTCTTGTGTAAACCTGAACTAATGGCCCATAATCTCCTTTCTACTGTAGAGATTATATGGTTTTATTTCCCCTTTAAGTCTCTACATTTCTAGGTTAAATATCCCTAATTCATTCAGTCTTTTCTAATATGACATGATTTCTAGACTCCTTACCTACTTGTCAAAATTCGATGTATGCTTTCCAGTTTGGCAATATCCTTAAAATATGATGCCAGAATGCAACACGATACTCCAGCTATAGGCTGATCTGTAAGGAATGTATTAAAATTATTGTCTCCTTTGTTCTAAATGCTATATTTCTATCAATACAGCCCAGGATTTCATTTTGGAGACTTGCCTCTTGAGCTCAAATAAAATCTTGGCATCCTTCTGCCATAACAAAGCCCATTTTTCTCTACTATTTTTTTGAAGTTGACTTTGTTGAACTTAAGTCTAAGGCTTTATATTTCTCCAAATTCTTATTCTGACATTCTAGTAGAGTTAATATTCTAACCAACAAAGAAAATTTTGGAATCCAATTTTTATTATCTCTCCTAGCTTTGTGCCATCTAGAAATATGATTATTTTATCATCTATATTTTTATCTAGCTCACTGACAAACTCATTGGACAGGACAAAGCCCAGAACAGAACCTCACAGCACATACCCATACCTACCTATCTAAATTTATCCTGATCCATTTATCATCATTCTTTGGATTTGGTCAACCAATTAGCTATGAATTCACTTGTATTACAAACCATGGACTGAAATTGACCGGGAATGAGACTGAGACCTTTAGAAATGGTAAAACAAAGGTGTTGGGTGCTAAGTTTATCATGCCCACATTTTTCTATCACATATCCACCAGAAAATCATGAGATTTTGCTGAATCTCTGCTGAAACCAAGTAAATTATTAAATTTCTTCCACAAGTCTAGTGACCTTTTCATATGTAGAAATGAGATTAGTGTGGAATAATTTATTTTTGGTGAACCCATGTTGGTTCATAGTGTTCATTACAAGTCACTTGTTTAACAATCTATTTTTGAATTTTTCCACAGAGTAATGTCAACTTTATGGGTCTGTAGTTCCTGAAATATACTGCCTTTCCCCTCCTCCTCCCACTAAATCAGCATAATTTCTGCTCACATTTAATCTTCTGAAACCTTTCTCATTTTCCATAGTTCCTTAAATATCCCTGAAAATGATTCCTTGATTATATCATGATACCCTATGATGTAATTTCTCTGGGCCTAGAGATCTGAAGTCATTTTAAATAGTTAGCTGTTCTTTTACTAGTTCACACTTATCCTTGACTAAATTCCCTCTAAGGTACATTTGTTCTATCCTTTCCAGTCTAGGATTTTGCTCCCCAAAAGAAAAGAGTAAAGAAATTGAGATTAAACAACTGTTCTCCCTCTCTGTTAGCTAATAATATTATTCTAAATGAATCTATAATCTAATTTCAGTCAAAGTGTTTGTGACAATCAAAATACAACATTTCTCATAAGTATTTGTTTTTTGTTTTGTTTTTTTTTTTTGTTTGTTTTTGTGTGCTATGAGATGCCTTTAGAGGGAAGGCTGAAGAAGAATGATTAATCTCTAATGAAGGCATGTGAGACATTATGAAGATAATGTAGACGGAGGGACTTGAGAATTCTCCTTAAGTGAAACCAAGATGTGACTGAAGCTAGTCTTGGATAATATCTTTAGGTGATTGAATGCCCAAGGCCAAGCCCTACTCTAGATGCCTTTGAGATGACTAGAAACCAACTTTACATTGTGTTTGTTGTAATCAAGAGGACTTGCTTCACTGGTGACTTCTGAGGTAAAGGGGACCAGCACTAAGTTGATTTTAACCTTATTCATGGTTCTGGATATTTAAGTTCTGCCATTTTCTTTTTTCCTTCTCCATCACTATCCATGAGAGGAAGAGATAAGTTCAGCTCTATGGACATAATTTACCCTGGACCTCTGAAGGCAATTAAGCCCCCAATCCCTTTGCCAGGAATATGAGAAAAGCCAGTTTTGAGTGAATTCTGAATTCCACTATGAATTCGGCAGAACAGAACTAAAGACAGCTGCAGTTAGTTTTATCTGTGCTACAGAATTGACTGTAATTGGCTGCTACCCACACCCACCCTCACTACACAGCAATCAGTCTGTACAGAAGTACAGAATTTTAAGATGATGAATGTTTTATTTCTTAAAATAAACAGTAGCAATTTAGAAACACATTTATGTATTTTACATTTGGCTTTTTTTAAAATAGCAGAAGTATATTGGAAACTTCCTTGGTGTCAAAATTCACATATGCTCTTATCAAAAATATCGAGATGACAAGCTAATATTGTATTCAGAGTTAAATAATAAACTTATATGAAACTTTTGATTATTCTGTGTGCATCGACCCAGCAAAAGCTATTCTATACTTATGGCAAGGTTATTTAGAGCTGTCAAAAGTGAAGAGCTAAACATTCCAACCACTGATGAGAAATGAAGATGTATTTTTAAGTGCATATTTTGTCACGTGATAAATTTCAGTGATTAAATGAAATCCATTTTTTAATAAGAAATCATTCAGGCTAAAAGACTTTACTAAAAAGGAAAGAAAAAACCTTCAAAGATTTAGTTCATGACTATTGTTATGGTTGTTATCATTGTCTTAGTAGACCTTCTTTGTCTTAACATTAGGGATAAGAATAGGGTTTAGAACTGTGATTCTAGTGGCCTGTGACCTGCAGATAATCACACTCTCTCCATTGATTCAGGCCAACATGTCTCCATTATTGTTGTTGATGCTAACAAAATTAATATAATTAATAATTATTATACATAGAAATCCCTTTGGGCTTTTGTTCTACTTTATCTCTGCAATTCTTTGTGACTCAAGTCACTCTGGATTTTTTTTTTTTCTATTTAGCAAGGAGATGATAGGGGCAGCTGATAACAAAGTGAATAGAGTACCAGACCTAGAGTCAAAGGACCTGGGTTCAAATCTGACCTCAGACATTTTGTAGCTATGTGACTCTGGACTAGTCACTTAATTCCAATTACTTAGCCCTTGCCACTCCTCTGCCTTGAAATTGATACTAATTGTGGATTCTAAGGTGTAAGGTAAGGGTTAAAAAAAATGAATGGGATGATAATTTGGGCTAATGGGACAGGAAGGTTTTTACACAAATGATCATTGTAACTTTATCTTTAGGAAAACTTGGGTTTTGGGTTTTTAAAAAAATTTTTTTGGAGGGTAGGGTTGGTGCTACAGGGTAGAAGCTAGTTTAGACTTGTGATTTCATCATTGTATATTCTTTCTAAAGAAGGAGTTTAGCAACTTTTTTAGTCATTTAAATTCTTAGAAATTTGGCCTATGTGCAAGAGGAAGGATTTAAATCCAAGGCTTTTTGATTCCAAGGCCAATCCTCTCCTGGCTTATACAATATCACCTTTCCAACTATTCTTTCAATAGACTAAACCTAGTGGAAAGAACCTGATTTTTTGTAATGAGAGAATTGGACTAGTTTAATTGATTTCTGAGGTTCCTTTCAACTTTAGGGCTATGATCTTAATTTCCCCCCCTAATTTTCCCCTGAAGTATCAACTTTCAACTTTGATATATTAGTTCTTAGATGGTTCTCAAGTGTGAGTCATTCCTTGATAACCCTTCCTGTAGACAGCAGAATGCTGCACGCCTGTTGCACAGTGGATTTTGTCTTTTCTTTGCACTAACTTTATTTATATTATAGAATTCATAGAGCACCCTTTCAGGTTAAAAACAAACAAACAAACAAAAATGAAACAAACAAAAAAACAGCCACAGGCTAAAAATGCAATGATCTCTACAGCTAACACACATTTATATAACTTGTTCTTTATTATAACCAAGTCTTCAGAGTGATGTCCTAAATTTTTTAACAACACTTTGCAAGCTACCTGCAGTGGGCTTTTAGGGTTTAAAGACCTTTTGTGATCACTTAATCAAATCTCCATTTTTTACAGATAAGAAAACTGAGGCCAGAAATGCAACTTGCCCAAGAATAAGATCATTCAAATTCTTGCTCCTCAAACTCTTTTCAATGGCTTATTCTGTTCAGTTTGGTCATTCCCACATCAACAGAAGAAAAAACTGAGGCACTGGCTATTAAATGACTTGTATCAAGTGTAACAGAAACCATTTAATTACTCAAGGAATTAAAATGTATAAAAGTTAATTTCCTAACTGTTTAAAAAAAGGCAAATTGGCATTTTTTTCATTTTACAGCATGAACTCAGAAGGCATCTCTCATTGACCTATCTAACTCACACCTACCTCCCCATACACCTTCCATTATAATCAGGCTAGTCTCTTCATTGTCCCCCAAAGAAAATGTACTCAGTCCTATATTCATGCCTTTGCCATTACTGTTCCCCTTCCCTAGAGGGCCATCTCTTCTGTATGCCTTTCCAGATTCTTCCTGACTTTAAAGATCCATCTCAAATTTGTCTTCTATGAACCCATTCTTACCCCTGGACCCTACCACAGTACTTCTTAGTTTACCTCTCTATGGAACTTCTATAGCATTTAAAAGTTAGCATCTTTCGTTTTGAAAAATATTCTGCCCTATTGTTACATTGTTGATTCTTGGGAGTTAATTTTCTTTATCATTTCTTGGGCTTCTTCTTCTGTCTTCCCTTTAGCATCTTAGTATTCCAAATGCTAAGCTCAGGGGAGATATTCAATACATCCCTTTTGATTGATTATCAAAAGGAATATATTATCCTTTTGGAAATAGCTACTCCTAGCAAGAACAGTGTAGCTCACCAAGAGTTTTTAAAATTCAGATTGTCCACACCAGCCAGGGACTTAATACTTGCTACTGGCAGTGACAATCTAGGCTCATTTCTTTACACAAACTTCTTCACTCTTGCTACTCAAACCTGAGTTGCAACACCTATCAGACCTGAATCTTTGAAGTGGAGAACTTTATATTTGCATAAATTCCCTGAGGATCTAGGGATAAGATGTTCTAAAGCCCTCCGGGGTTGTGTGTGCTTGGCAAAGAATATGAATGAACCTGTCAGATTTTTCAACCATCAGGAATGGATGGCTTTAGGGTGTTTAAAATGGGTGATGGTATGTGGGAGGTATGCCAGCAATAGGGTAAAGCCAGACTTTGTTTATATTCCTTTTTCTGTTTCTTCAGGGCCAATACATAATGTACTAGGGACTGCAGAAGGATGGAATGCAAGTGCTAACTTTTTTTTTTTTTTTAATGGAAAGTTTTAGAAGATGGTCTACTCTTGATGACTTTGGGTTTGTGAGCCATACGGGGTTGTTTATTTCTTGTTTTAATGATTAAATATAACAAAAATTTTCTCTTCTTTAGACACAGAACTCTGAGAAGGCTGATAAAATGATAGGCTATTAAGAGGTCTGAATTTCTCTCTTGATATCCTGGATTTTCTCTACCCCAGATAATTCTAGGTAAGTCACTTAATTCCATTTACCTTAATCCACTGGAGAAGGAAATGGCAAGCCCCTCCAGTGTCTTTGCCAAGAAAACGCCAAATGGAGTTACAAAGAGTCAGAAACAACTGAAACAAATAAACAACAACAAAAAATGAACTTCTAGTCCATGAGGCAAATATATTTTCTTTAGTAACTTTGGAAACTTCATGTACTTTGAATGTGTTCTTTGTAATGGGTTCATTATAGGTCTATTCACCTTTAAAAAATGGAAGAGGAATCTTCCTTTGGAACCACTGGGAGCAATTTTTATACCTGGGCTGAGAGGGAGGGCAAAGAAAAGGCTAGAGAGGTTCAATGAGGCCAAAAAATGGGGGTGAGGGGCAGAAAGAAGTTGAGTAGGCAGGGAAGTATCAATCAGATATTGGGAAGTGTCTATGCTACTGACGTGGAAGAAGTATACTCGGGAACAAGCCTCTCATTGTTGCTACTCTGGGTCAGACCAGAGTGAAAGCAATATGCTCAATATGGATGCTACCACTGAGGCAGTTACTGAGGTGATCAGAGACATAAATGCTATAACATTGCTATTAGTACCCTTCAAATTTACAACCTTAAGAAAATGCTCTAGTGGCCCCACCCCTGTTGCAACTTTGAATATCCCTTCAGAATTGAATTCTTCTCTTGTCTGAATGCATGAACAATAAAAATAGCTGATGTTCTGATATAAACTCTTTAAAAAAGTCACAACTTACTTGTTGGTGGAAAATAAGGAGAATAGGGCCATGACAACTCTGCTTAATTCAGGGTAAATATACAGGATTTCTTTGTTTCAGTTTTCAGCATATTACTTTTATCTTCAAAGTGTGCTAAAACAGCTCAAGTTCTACCTCTTACATGAAATCTCTGGTCATCTCATCCTTGAAAGTTTCTCTTTCCACCCATCCATCCCTAAATTTTTCCGGGGCACTTGGAGTCTTTTTAAAATCTATTTCTTATTCAATCTTGTATCCTACTTGTCTATTTGCTCTCTCCTAAATCCCCCAACCTCAACCCCCACAGTTATTCTATCAACTCCTTATATAGTTTTTCATCTCTGTATTCCTAATAACTGGTAGTGTGTTTGGTTTATATGTGTTTGTGGAATTAGAATGAATTATTTTAAAATGTTCAATGAAGGAGCTTGGTAAAGGGACCAAATGAGTCAGTGATAGCCTTTCAAATCTAATGGAACTCCAGAAAATGTTTCATGTAATGGACTTTTCTCCCTAGGCAGTCTCATTAATCCCTAGAACCCAACTTGACGGGGCCATGGTATATTGTATGAAAGAATGGCATCAGTATCTTGGGAGGATATTTCTTTTAAAGCAGGGGTCGGCAATGTATGGCTCTCGAGCCATTTCTGGCTCTTTTGAGGGCCACATATGGCTCTTTCTGCAGGAGCCATAAAGTCAATTTTTTTTCAGGCGCTGTTACAGGAGCCACACTGTGAGCACTGTACGGCTCTCACAAAATTACATTTTAAAAAATGTGGCGTTTATGGATCTCACGGCCGAAAAGGTTGCCGACCCCTGTTTTAAAGCAAAGATATAAACCAAAGTCCCTATCTTATTACCTGCTCTACCTAATAGTTGGTATTATAAACCTCTGATGCCAAAGGGACTTCAAAAGAGCAACTAATGAGACTACAGTGATTTAACAGCAAAGAAGGGATTTCCAAAGCAGCAGAGACCAAAATGTCTTTAATTAATTAATCTGTCTAAGAGTTCTCCAAGGTTTATTAGGATGGCCTCTTCAGAGAGAATATCTCATATTAAATGTACAGTACTTTAGCCAAGGGATCATCCCTTTCTGTTATTATGAAGAGGGAATTATGATAATCCTTGTCCCTCAACCAAATTTCCACCCTTGAAAATACTGCCAATCATCAGTTGCCTATTTACTGTGTCCCTCTTACATGTGTGTGACTCACAGAGGTATGGAATAGAGAGAACACTGAGTATACAGTTCCTGAGACATTGGAATATTTCTATTATATTTCAATTATACTTAAGAACTTAGAGAGACAATCTATATTTATCTTTGGGTGAGGGAGGAATAATAAAAAAGAAATTAAGCTAACTTTGGTCAGTTTCTTAAATTCCCAAAGGAGTTGCTTCAGATGAGTTACTTTTTGATTTAGAGTCCTGTGTTCGGTCAAATCGGAATGATTGCAATAGTTCTCTGACAGAATAGAAGGTGAAGTCGGAAACATCTGGGTTCAAATCCAATCACTAACACCTGCTGACTAAGTGACTCTGGGCAAGTCCCTTTGCCTCTAGATGCCCTAGACAACTCTCTAATCCTGTAAATTGTAGAGAGGCTTCTGGGCTGCCCTGGTAAGTGGAACCTCTCCAACTGGGGATTTTCACATATGGATGAGATCACAAGTCTAGTCTCTATCTCTATTAACAAATATTGAGTGAACAATTGCTAGGTACTTTAGAGGAAGACAAAGAAGGGAAAAATTATATAATTTATTTGCCTCTGGGAAGTTATTATCTGAGAGACAATATTAAATCATAACCATAACCTATGATACTATGTGATAACTACCATATTAGTACTATAATCCAGCAAATCTTTAGCATCATTTATTATAAATAAAGCACTCTTTTAGGTTGACAAGGGAAAGGCAAGCTGGCCCCTGTCTTCATGGAGTTTCTGGTTTAGGAGACAGTACTTTTGTTTATATTGCTATCTTAATAACTGGAGGAAAGAAAACATTTGATCTTTAATAATTTTAAAGATAATAAAAATATTTAAGACAAGTTTAAATGTATAAATATGGTGATAATAGCCATGTCTCTTCCTGTTTTATCTCTTCAGTCATTTTTGTGTATTTCTCAATGCCTTTGACTTATTGAAAGAGGACATTGTACATGAAGAAATATCTAGACCTATTTTCACAGTAGGTAGTTGCACTAGGGGCTAAAAGCCACTGCCTTTCTGAATCAGGTATTAATAGATGATTTTCCTTCAGCAAAGATGTATAATTTTCATTCAGGCTAAAGGCTCTCAAAAGCTGGTGAATAGGAAGTGAATATTAGGATGAAATATGTATCCAAAGGGATCACATCTCCTACTGCTAAAATGAAGCCACAACCGGGAATGGTCTAATAAGTTAACAATAAAGGAAATTTTTATTAAGGTGAGAATAATATCTTTCCTAGGAAAGCTACAGAATCTTAGTCATGAGAACACATTTTCAGAAACCTCACCTGGCAAAGTAGAAATTCTTCCCTGCTGAGATGGGGCACAAATGTAAAAATAGCTGAAATTAGGCCATGGCCAGATCAATAAAGGACCACCACAGTAATTGCCTGTATTTATGTGGCCTTGGAAAGTTTGCAAAGCACTTTACCTCGATCATTTTATTCAGGCATTGCAATGATTCTGTTAGGTAGTTATGATGAGTCTATTTCTTCCTCAGGAATATAAGACTTAATAGAAGTTAAATGACTTGTCCATAGTCACACAGTGAAAAAGACTCAAATCTGGGATGAAACCTACGTCTTTAAGAATCAAAAATCTGGCATGTGACCCACAATGTCATTCTGTCTCTCAATGACCTTATTACTTTGTTTTGTTCATTGGAAAATGATGCCCTCTTCATTGTACTACTCCAATCTGCTTCCTCTATTGTCAAAGTGATTTTCTTAAAACAAATCTTCCCATGTCTCCTTTTCCTTTATGCTATAAATTCCAATGGCTCCCTATTATGTTTTACATCCAATTTAGTTTTTGTAACTTTTCAGTCTAATTCCTCCCTACCTTTCCATTCTCTTTTCCATTCTTCTTACCTTTTATCTACATACTGAGTAATCCAGCATTCTTCCCTCAGAATACCCCATTTCCCAACTCCATGCCTTTCCATTGACTGTCCCTCATGCCTAGTTCATTCTCATTCTTTATCTCCCCTTACTGAGTTCCCTACTTCCTTTAAGACTTACTCAATTCTTACATTCTTCAAAAGGCTCTTCCCCATCCTTCCCACTTCTGAGATTATCTCCCATTTATACTGTATGAAACATATAACATAGTCGATTACATGTTGTCTTCCTCTTGGAAAGTAACAGTAGAGAGCATATTTTTGTCCTATTTTTTGTATTCCCAAAAGACAACACAGTGCCTGGCACCTAGTACTTACTTAATAAATATTTTCTTTCTGGCTGACTGTTGATCCAGGTTGATGATGCTGCTGAAATAATGACAATTCACTGGAGCAGTACCGCTATGCTTTCCTATATCCCTAATAGCTTTGACATCATCACCACAACGGGGGAAAAATGATCAAGAAGACTATCCTATCAAGACATGGGAGTCTTTCTCAGTGGCGACAATGATTCCCACTTACAGAAGAGTAGACATCTTATAGGAAGAGACTTATGGATACATCATTGCTGGTGGTTGGCCATGAAATTTGCTTAATGGAGTCTAAAACAACTTTGGTGACTTCTGTTAACTCAAATTAACTTTGTGATTCTATTGTTTACTTCAGTTATTTTATCAGAAGAGTCAACATTGAGGATTAATCACTGAAAGCTAAGTCCTCCAATGGGATTTGTGTCCCTGTAAAATTAGATTTCATGATGCAGACCACAGTCTAGCCATGTTTGTTCATCCTGTACTTCTCTTTCTACATCTTCTCCCAAGTTCAACACAGGGAGAGTCTTCCAGTGTGCTGGAGGCCTTCTTGACTTTCTCCTAACATCTCCACGATAAATTATACACCTGCCATCCACATCACTCTTTTCCCATCTTTTTCATTACACATTTCCTTGGTGACACTTTTTTACTCCTAGTCTTAGAAGTTCTTCATTGGTTATGTGAAAATCAAATAGTCAGAAAAAAAGCATAACCAGAAAAAAGCACTCAAATTTAACTATTCTGAAGCTGCAAAATTAGTTAATGAAAAAAGCTATTGCATTATTTAGTTACACATCTGTTTGGGGACCAAGATCATTTATCATTATTTCATTGATAGAAGACAGAACTTCCATTCTTTAAAGAATTCTGGAGAGGAGAAAGAAATTTTGAAACAATTAAAAAAAAAGGCTTACCGCAAATGCCAACTAATTTCTACTTCCTTTATCTCCTTTCCTAATGAGGAATGAGAATCTTTTCTGAATGATTTCCTAGGAGCCTGACTGGTAGAAAAATCCAACCAAACATTAAAGATGATTTGAGGAGTGCAGGAGCATGCTGAGGTTGTCTGATCTAGGTTGTTTGGCTTAAGGATTTGGAGAGGCAAATAGAAGCAGCTGCACTGAGGATTTTCTGCAATTAGGTTTCATGCAGATTCTGGAAGTTGCTTATTAGGTCTGTCACTTTCAATCCATCTGGTATTTTAATGTTGAAGTCCTATTGCAAGTTGCTCAGTGGGGTCAGTGATTTTCCTTTCTCCTGCTAGAGAAGACTCTACACCAGGCAAGGCTTATCTGCTGGGAGGCAGGAGGGACAATTTGGCTGCCTATTTCAAGGTGCATGAATTTTTCATTGCTCATGGTGAGGCAGCACAAACCTCTCCTGCGATTTCCAGTTTAGACCAGTCTCAGACTTTGGTGCTGTTCATAGAGAAGCTTTGACTTGGGTTAATTTTTATTGCAGGGGTTCTTTGCCCCGTTGCTGTCCATCACTGAACAAATGTAAGCTGAAGGCCAAAGAATCCAGATATAAAGTGAGAAAACTGACGCTCAGAGAATTAAAAAGATGTCCCCATTGTCGAAGAGAATCAAAATTCAAACTCATACCTTCTCTTTCCTCTCATGGGTTTGGGATGTTTACTATTGCCTTTCCTACTCCAGACTACCACTCTACTTGAAAAGGATTGGGGTTCGAATCTTTCAGAATTTCACCCCAAAGGCAGGTCCTTTCCTCATTTATGCCCACCTCTCAGAGTCAGCTGGGTTTTCTCCAAATCACACGAGGAAGTCATTTGTTTTAGTAAATTTCCTTCTCTCTAATCTCTAGGTAGAAGCATAAATAAGACCAAGGCAAGTCATTTCCCTTGTGTTGTACCTGTATAACCTTTTCTGTCTCCAAGGGCTAAATTCTGAACATTATCACTACCTCTCTCCTGGCTTCTTGGAACTCCAAGGGTCACTTCTGTAAGAAGGCTGAGCTGAGGCCAGTTGCAGAATTGATTAACTTCCCCCAGCTTATTTTATTTATAACATCTCATTACACTGAGCCTAAATTTGCCCAAAGATGAAATCCAGGAGTTTTCTTGCAACATATGCTAAAATATTGTCATGACAGGGACAGGGATTGATTTAGGAAGATGAAATAGATACTTATTCTCTTTCATCTTGGCAACTGTGGAACCAGGACCTGCAAAGCATATGATGCACATGGCCAAATGGCTGCTATCTATTCCTTCCCAATGGGGGGAAAGGGGCTTTTAACTTGCTCATAGTGCTGGCCAGGGAAAACAATCTTGATGTATTATAGTGACTGGACCATTGCCTGGCTGGTTTTTATTGTGCTTCTCTAAATTTCCATTTCCCTTGTTTTTATGCAATTCTGGGTGAGGGACAGATGTGGTTAAAGGCAGCTTCATGTTTTCCTGAATTCTGATGCTATGATGTACCTACAACTAAGCCGTCAAGGGGAAAAATAGAACCGCATCAAATGCTAGGTTGATTTTGGAGGATCTCAGAAATGTTAGAATTTCCCTACAGAACTATTGAAGCTCAGTCTCCTTATTCTGACAGATGAAGAAAATAAGGCTCTGAGACATAAAGTGACCTGCCTAAGATGACACAGCTAGTAGGAGGGGAATATTACATAGATATAGATATAGATACGTGTACATATATATATATATATATATATATATAAATATATACATATATATTGTCACCTCCAAAAAAATAACCACTAACCAAATAATCTGAATCCTTAAACCCTTTAGGAAACAATAACTGAAATGAAAAAAAAATAAAAAAGAACAGCTTATCCCTCTCCCAATAATTATGATTTAATTTTGTTTAGATTACATGTCAATATAATTTTTTAATAATCATTTTCCAATATTTTGCAATTCATATTTTCTCTTTCCCTTCTGCCCAAGAAGGCATGTAATATGATGAAGGTTATACATGTATTATGATTCAATACATATTTCCACATTGGTCATGTTGTAAAATGTAATTGTGAATTGCAAATAAAGGACTTGAACATTAAAAGACTCCCAGTGAAAAAGGCTGTTTTCACAGAGGGAGAGATGAAGAACTCTGAGTGCATGTTGAAGCAAATTGTTTTTACTTTATTTTTCTTCCTGTTGTTGTTGGATTTTTTTGTAACACGTCAAATACAGAATTTCATTTGGCACGACTCCACATGTGTAATGGGTATCATATTGCTTGCCTTATTTTTTTTAAACCCTTACCTTCCATCTTAGAGTTAATACTGTACATTGGCTCCAAGGCAGAAGATTGGTAAGGGCTAGACAATGGGAGTCAAGTGACTCGTCCAGGGTCGCACAGCTGGGAAGTGTCTGAGGCCAGATTTGAACCCAGGACCTCCGGTCTCTAGGTCTGGCTCTCAATCCACTGAGCTACCCAGCTGCCCCCATTGTTTTCCTTCTTAATGAGTGTGGGAGGGGATGGAAGGAAAGGGAATTTCCATCTTAAAACTGAAAAAAGAAAGGCAAAAAATTAATTTTTAAATGAACTTTAGTGACTTGTTTGCCTGAGAGCAGAGTTAACAAGTGGTAAAGCTTTAAGTTCCCTATTCCAATAATTTGACCCACTGTCTTTCCTATACTTGAGCTATTTTTCCAACCTTTAAACAATAAGCACAAACTCTTAATATCAACATTCTAAGAAGGACAAATATTCTGACCTACAACTAAAACATATACCATTGGCATTATTTTATAGACACTCAAAATGTAGTGGATGAGACAAGAATTGTTATATAGATTTAAGTTACAATGATTCACTTATGCCCACAATTTAAGTAGTGTGACCAGTGTATTAACTTACAGGGCATCTAGCATGACCATTACACAGTGTTCCAGATGTCTGCAACCTATAGAATGGGATGTCAAAGGCAGCACCGAGATTATTTTCAGTAAAACACAAGTGCTTGTGGAGACCTTTGAAAAATTAAGAACACTCAGGGTTCCTACTACTTCCCTAATGCTCTGTCTTACTGGAACTTCATCTCTTATAAAAGAATGAAATATAAAAAGAGTTTTGATTATATTCTTCCGCTAAATCTGTACCCCAGTTTCTTATTATGGCATGTTGTGGCATGGAAGTGATCTGAGTTTCTCAATGCAGCTTTTGACACACAGATCCAGAGTTTGCAGATATCTAGAATAACATGTAATAGTTATGCTAAATACCATCCAAATTAAAATACCTATAATGTAATATATACAGATAGATGGTGGGTATAGGTATATCCAGAGAATTTAAATGCACATAACATTAATGTCCCAATTTTGCCACATCTCCTCCAACATTCATTACTCTCCTCTGCTATCACTTTAGCCAATCTGCTAGTGGAGTTGTGAACTGATCCAACCATTCTGGATGGCTATTTGGAACTATGCCCAAAGAGTGATAAAAGACTGCCTGTCCTTTGATCCAGCCATACCTTTATTGGGTTTATACCCCAAAGAGATCATAGATAAACAGACTTGTACGAAAATATTTATAGCTACGCTCTTTGTGGTGGTAAAAAACTGGAAAAGGAGGGTATGCCCTTCAATTGGGGAATGGCTGAACAAATTGTGGTATATGCTGGTGATGGAATACTATTGTACTCAAAGGAATAATAAACTGGAGGAATTCCATGTGAACTGGAAAGACCTCCAGGAATTGATGCAGAGTGAAAGGAGCAGAACCAAAAGAACATTGTACACAGAGACTGATACACTGTGATAAAATCGAATGTAATGGACTTCTGTACTAGCAGCAATGCAATGACCCAGGACAATTCTGAGGGATTTGTGGAAAAGAACGCTACCCACATTCAGAGGAAGAACTACAGGAGAGGAAACACAGAAGAAAAACAATTGCTTGAACACTTGGGTTGATGAGGACATGATTTGGGATGTAGACTCGAAAAGACCACACCAATGCAGCTATCAATAATATGTAAATAAGTCTTGACTGACCACACATGTTAAAACCAGTGGAAATGTGAGTTAGCTATGGTGGGGGGGGGGGAGGGAAGGAGGTTAAGGGGTGAAGGATAAAGAAAAAACATGAATTATGTAACAATGGAAAATTTTTCTAAAAATACAAAATTATTAAATGCACATAACAAAAATTTGTACTGCATCCATTACACTTTGGACATTAAAAAAAATAACACCAGGGGCAGCTGGGTAGCTCAGTGGATTGAGAGCCAGGCCTTGAGATGGGAGCTCCTAGGTTCAAATCTGGCCTCAGACACTTCCCAGCTGTGTGACCCTGGGCAAGTCACTTTACCTCCATTGCCTTTAAAAAAAAATAACACCAATGGCATATTTCAAGTTGTAGGTTATAATATTTCCCCTACTCAGAAAATTGCCATTTAGAGTTTGTGCTTGCTGTTTAAAATTTTGAGTAACAGCTATGGTACATGTCAGTAGGGTTCAGCCCTATCAAGTTTGAAAGTTTTTGTGTATGGGCCTAATGATGGGTTGCATGCTTGCCATCTGATGACTTGCTTAGAAAATATGAAAGAGGCTCATCACTGGGGTGTCAGTAGGGTGATAAATATTATGGCTATGGCAACTCAGTGACTATTTGTTGAATCACAAAGAGGTTGCTATTGGAGTTGGTAGAAGGAGTGTTCTCACCAACAAAATTGCAGATACTTAAAAAAGTATTGGTTCTATTATACTATTAATTAAAGATTATAAATATAAATAATTGAAAAAATTAATTCACTATATAAAACAAAGGGCAGTCTCTTTGCTACCTCCTTCCTTCAAACCTCAGTTTTTATTGAGGCAAATCCAAATGAATTAAAAACAATAAAAAGCAAGGAAGAAGCTTTTGTTCTTCATTACCTTCCAGACTTGCCCAAAGTTTGGCAACTTTGGCCCTATGTTCCACTTTTCTTCTTCTTTTTCAATATAGTTGAAGTCAGTCTCCAGTTCTGTTTCTGCCAATTTTAGTATTTTTTTTACTACTCTCCTTTAATTAAGAAAAATAAGATTGAAATCTTGCTTGCAGCCTAATTTTCCATGAACTTAATTCTTCCTGTTTTACAGCTTCACATTACATGGTGTCATCCAGGAGCATATCCCCTGTGTAACTTGGCATCACACAAAATTGAGTCATACAAAAGTCATTGCTCATGGACTTAGAAAAGGAAAAGGCTAGATCAAATAATCAGTGCTGAAATTATTTAGTGCCTTTCTCCTAAGAATAGCCTCCTCTCCCAGTTTATACTTCCTGATCATTCACTCATTCACTCCTTAACTCTTACAACAGACTTTTTTCATTACCACTCAACTGGAAATGCTCTCTTTAACTTAACCAATAACTTCCTTCATAAAGTACAATTTCAATCATTCCATTCCCTTGCTCAGTAATTTTATTTCTCGCCCACTGCCTGCTGTAAGTAAAGCCTGATCTTCTCAGTTGTCTGGAGAAGTCTCTCTATGATCCAGTTCCAACCTAATTCTCTAGACTTAATGTCCTACTTCTGCTCCACATGTATCTTCTACCCTTGCTAAACCTCATTATTCTCATTCCTAAACATACTCTTTTACTTTACCATCGTTGATATCGTTGGTCATTCTTTCTGGAAAGTTATTCTTGTTCCTTCTTCAATCTATATTTTTTCAAAACTTAGCTCAATGCAATTTCCTCTGTGAAATCTCCACTAAATCTTCTGAGACTAATGTGGCCTTTCCCCACATCTAGACTCTCATAACGAAAGTTTGCATTTCTTTTTATGACAATTTACAATATACAAGTATCATGTTATTTGCATACTTATCTTACTTCCCTAAATAGATCATTAACTTAGTATACTTAATACACACTCATAGGATCATAGAGTTATAATTAAAATAGATATTTGAGGTCATCAAGTCCATCACCTTCGTTTCACAGATAAGGACACTGAGGAAAATAGCAGTTAAAGGACATACTCGGGATTGCATAAATAGTAAATCTCTAGGGCAGGATTTGAACTTAGGTCCTCTTGAATTCACATCCCTTATCCTCTATACTACCAAGTTGACTGAAATAACTCAAATTGCTTTACAAATACTTGTCTAAATTCCTTAATTCTAAAACACGAAAAGCCATCTTATTTTCCTTTTGCCTTCTTGTACATTAATGTTACTGCTTCCTTAGAGAGACTCCTCATTCTTATATCATGAAAACTGAACAAACACCAAATATTTGCAAGCTCTGAGTATTTTTTCCAGATCAGCCTCCTCCTGTGAAGCTTAATAGTAGTTAAATAAAGCAAGCTGGCATGCTTGCCATACTACATGCTCATCATAAATTATTACTTGCCCTGGGCCAATGGCTATTTAATGTTATGTCTTTCAGAGTACACTACTTTCAGCTGCCATATTGGGTAACCAGGGAGAACTGAACTTGCCCTGTTTTTTTGTTTGTTTGTTTGTTTGTTTGTTTGTTTTTTGGTTTAGGTTTGTTTGTTTCACATCTTTTCTGACTTTCATCCTATTTATGTTTATTTGGGAAGCCAACATGATAGCATGAAAGAAGGAAGAAGTGGTTTAGGAGAACATAGTTGAAAGAGAATAGATTGTTAGACTCATATCCCTGAAACTGGGACCAAGAAGCCTACGGCCACAGAGCTCGGAGACAAAAGGCCTTTGCTGTATTCTGGGAAGACTGTTGTCCCTGGATCCCTACAACGGTGCTGTTTAATGGCTTGTTTAACTTATGATTCAAGATAAGAGTTATGCTGTGGTACATGGAAGCATTTTTCATGTTAACTGCCACAACTAGTTCCTGGTCCTTCCAGAGTTCTGAAAAATGCTTCTGTCTAGGACTCCTCAGGAAGTAAATACAGGAGTGACAATCCTTCTCCCGGGGCAAAAAAAAAGCTGTTCAACACTGAGTACTAAATACATCAACATTGCTGTGGAGCTAGTAGGGGCCTCAAAGGTCCAGCTTCCTCATTGTACAGATGAGGACATTGAGGTCCAGGCGGTTGTAACTTACCTAATATCATTCAGGTGGTGTCGTAGTGATACGTGCTGTCCTTTTGCACTGGCCCAGTTGAAAAAGTATGTTACTTTAGAAATTGTATTTCAGGGTTGATCTAAATCAGTGATGGGCAAACTTTTTAAAAAGGGAGCCAAAGGAAAGGAAATGCTCATCAGTTAGTCTGTTTCTAAGGCAACTCTTTCAAAGTTTCCTTGTGTTGTATCCTATTCATTGTATTTGTCAGATTAGGAATAATGTCATGCAGCCAAATAGAACATTGCAGCCCCCCCCCCCATCTGGCCCATGGGCCATAGTTTGCCCATCGCTGATCTAAATGATAGCATGGCAAGTGACAGTGTATAACTATTCTGTCAAAATATTCAAATTTTATAAATTGAAGAAAGAAAGAAAAAAAAAACCCAAAACAACAAAACAGGAGGCTCTCAACAGAGCACCTTTCCAGTCATCGATAACACTTACTTTCTGTAAAGATTCAGGGAACATTTATAAAATTGTAGTGCCCTATGTTTTCCAGGCAACTTAAAAAAATCCCATTAGGGATTATCTATTTTAGCATCCTGTTTTCCCCTCTGGATCGTTAGCAAAGAGGCCATTTTGAAATGAGGAACTTCAACTTTAAAAAGAATTCATAAAAGAATAATGGCCTGAATTGAGACTGGTTCTTTTTTAACTCCATAAAAAATACAAGAATGAAATTCATAATAATTACAAAAGTGAGAATGATGTTGATGGTGATGATGCTATGCCAAATAATGCTATGCCATATAATACTTTTCATACAATATCTTATTTGATGGAGAAAGTGTTTATACAGTGGATGTCACGAAAATGTCCTAGAGTGGCCAGTCTTTCTAATGATGAGGAAACAAGCCTGGTTGTGGTTGTGTGGCTGTGTGGCTCACAGCTTGAGCCTACAGGACACGTCTTCACTATTCATATCCTCTCTTGGATGATTACTCTCTCCTAGATCCAGAATGGTACAGATTCTGACAAGTAAGTAAATACGGACATGAATGAATGAATATACCAAACATTGGGCTAACCACTTGGAATACAAATATACAAATGAGACTAATTGCCTTTTCTTGCATGTTAAAAGAGTGGACTATACACACACACACACACACACACACACACATATATATATACATACATACATACATATATATGTATTTTTGAATGGGGGTGGTGATCTGGGAAGATAGTTATGGTTTGGGAAATCACAAAAAGGGAGAACAGAAAAATAGATCAGTCAATTAACACAGCCTTTCCAGAGTAAATACTAGTGTGTGTGAATATGGTTCTCAGAACATGGAAAAAAGGGAAGAAGATATATAGATATAGATATAGATATAGATTTAGATATAGATATAGTTATAGATATATACACACATAAATACACACACATATGTGGGTGGAAATGTGTGAAGATGAGCATGCATTTTCCTAAGGAGAGAAGAGCCAAATCAGATGAGACAATCATCTTGTTTGGAAGGATGATGCATGAATGAATCCCTGACTGCCTTTTCTACAGGTCCAACTGCCAAGATCACTTCACTATAGATATAGACCATCCTAGAACACCCTCAGGGAGATCATTAGCAATGTCCTTTCTCAACATAAATTGGTTAGTTCAAGAGACTGAAGGACCTATCTATTCCCTCATTGTTTTTTCTTAGCACAAAACACGACTTGTGCCTCAGAATTGTTCTCTTAAATGTGAGTCTCTTCAGCTTAGGCTGGAGATTCATGCACATTTATGTTGGCCAACTCCAGGTCACTTGATCAATTTAGAATCTGTCCCTGCTTTCTTCTAACCCCTCAAAGGAAAGCAGAAGCTTGGGATAAAATTCTGCTCTGCCAGGATAACAAGGCAAAACTTGTTTGCCTAGAACTGGTGATAAGGATGCTAATCCAGAAGGAAATAGATTCACTCCAAAAGGCAGAAGAAATGGAAGGCACAGATCTGCAAATCTGAGCATGGAAGTATCTGTAATAGACATAAAGAACAACCAGATTCATTTGAGAGTATGGGAAAACTTCATGTCATAGAATTTTGAATGAGAGGCTCTCCCCCACCAAAAGCACTGATATAATCATGGACAACTGTTTACAAATTGTGTAGATGCCCTTTGGTCTTTGAATTTCTTCAGCCCTTTAGATATTGGCAGCTTCAAATTGTGGTCATTTAACTGTATGCTGATTGCTTCACAGATGAAGCCATAACCAGTTCAGAGTGATTAGAGCTTTGCTCCAGAGTACTAACATTTAAAGGACTTGTCTTCTTATCAATAGATCAGAGACAGCTTATTGCTGCCTAACTATTTGCTATGTCACTTAGCTGCCTCTTGAGGTTTTGATCACATGCACTCTTTGACCATTCTGAAGAAAGGGATTGGGTGGTCAAAATAAAATTGGTTTGTCAATTCAGTACAAGTGTCCAAACAAATTAGTTTTCACTTAGAAATGGACCACATTTAGCAATTATGGGAGAGAACTTCAAGTTACAAAAGGAACTTAAAAACACTAACTCCACAAAGTCAGGCAATCAACACAAGTACTTGAGCACAGTGTAGCTTCTCCTTGATCTTGGTTGAGAAAGTCCTGAGATTAGAAAAATCGTCCAGCTGGCACCCATAGTCAAGGAGATGTGAACCAGCCAGTTTATTCTAAAAGAATACCAAGAGTGTAGATAAAATTCCCCAAACTACTGATGAACAAGAGCAAAAAAGAATGGAATGAATTCAAAACTATTTCTAGTGCAGGCACTGTTGGAAACCTCATATTTTAGTATGGATATGCTATGCAAACAAGTATAATTTCTGTGCAAGACAATTCTGCATCTATTGAATGTGTCTAGATGAGGTTTCTGAAACACACTGAATAAAATATGGTGAATAGATTTCAATGTTAGTGAAAAAGAATGGATTGATAAATCTACAGGCATTCACTTGTTCTCACAAAGAATCCAGGAAATCAAATAAGTTGCTTTTCATTTGACCTTGATTAAAGAGAGTTGCTTTGGAGGATGAGTATTCAGTTTTGTTTTCTTAGTTCTGACCTGCCTAAGCTTTTGTTTCCTAAAGACACGATATTGACTAAACTACATTTATTTAATAATCATTTTCTTTGCTAGACATCAAACAGTAAATGACTCATTTCATGCAAAGCATAAAATGATGCTGGTTGTTGAACAGTCACTAAAACTTGAGTTTAGCTACTTTGTACTGAAGATTTGAAACTGTCTCAGTAGACTTAAACGCAGTAGATTGCAAGTTCCTTGAAGGAAGGTACTATTTCCCTTTTGTCTTTGTGTCGCAGAACATACCAGATATTGGATTAATATAATAATCTAATTTGAATAGGAAGAAGAGAGAAGAAAGTGCATCTTTCTTCTTTGCAAAGCTTGAAGACTTTTACTTTCGGATATAATTGATGGGTTGCTGAACTACTTTTTCCTCCTCTTTCTTTCATATTATTTATTGCAAGGGAAAGGTCTCTAGTTGAGGACAGAAGAAAATAGACAGATTTGGAAATGAAAGTGATGTAAAAATAAGGGATATCAAATAAATTACAAATTTGTGTGTAACAGTTCTCTGGAGTAGTTGTCATTGGTTCTCTGTGTCCTAAGTCCATCCTCATCTTCACAAGTGATTCACAAATTCAGGAGGTGAAAATATTATAGTAGTGTTTTTTCCATCAAAATAAACCTTCCATTTCTTGCTTCTTTGCCCATATACTACTAATGATCTCAAAGTTACAGGGAAATTATATATTCATACTATGTGGAAAAAAATGTGATGGAATTACTGTTGTCAGAGTTTTCATGTGGCCCCGACCTCCAAAGACAAGCTAGATTACTTAATTTAGGACAAATTGTGTACATTATTACTGGTCTACTTATCCAATTTTTAAAAATTGTAACACATCATAAAAAGGGAGATTTATGCTTGTCAAATATTTTTGCTACCATCATGAAGACTTTCCAGTACAGCATCCAAATTGAAGGATTCCTTCTAGATGGTGAAATCTACCACATGCTTCTATTTGTAGATAACATTGTAATGAGTATACTAAATCCTTGAGCATTTTTTGACCCCCTAAAGATCTACGATCACTTAAAAGAATTATGACATGTTTTTAGATGAACAACCCATAGAACTGATCCATCTTGTTGTGAGGAAGATCATTTAGTTATTAGCTTAGTATTAGTATTAGACCTAACAGGAAGGGCTGGAGAATTCCAAATGGAATGGGGAAGCAGAAAGTGTTTCTTGCTCACAGAGAGAGACTCCTTGGTGGTTGGGGCAAGTTGAAACTGACCCTTGGAGACAGCAGATGGCCAGAGATCCTGTGGAAAGACCATCACCTACTTGTGGGAGATTTTGGTAGAGACTACTAATCCCAACCTGAGTTGCAGGTCAACAATCTGTATATTTATCTCAGACACCATGGGTAGACAATGAGCTGGGTCCGGAGATGAATAGGAAGAGGACAGGCTGGATTGCCCTTTGGGAACTGTTCCAGGCTTTTAATGACCCAGAGTGTTTCCTTGAATCAAAGGTCCATTTTTTCCATTACCATTCTTCTGGTGATTCTGTGTGCAAGTTATAAAATTCTAGAGCTATGGAGGATCCCAAAGGAGAATGAATAAAGAGGGTTTAGTGGACATGAGTCGGTGTTGATGTGTTTACCAATGACAACTTTTCAGAAGAAGCAATGGACAGGCTGTTATTAGAGAGATGTAATATGACATATTAGATCAATTAAGTATTGATATCAGTGCAAATTTTAGTGCCACTTATTTTTAAGCATTTTTTTAACTTACAGGTAAAACATGGCCTCCTACAATGTATGTTTATGTTAATAATATTGCATCTTGAGTACTTTCGCAAACTATTAAATCACAAAGAGTATGGTATATTGAAAGGAATACAGAATATGTTGCCAGGACATGTGGGCCAAAAACCTAGCTTTAATATTTATTATCTTTGTGACTATATACAAATCATTTAAACTTTGTGAGCCTTTTATATTTTCCTCATCTATAAATTCAGAGCAATAATATTTACATTGCTTACCTCGTAGGGCCATTGCCAGTAAAATGCTTCATAAAAACCTTTAAGTACTATATAAAATTAGTTATTATTATTGGGCACAGAAATTGGATTGGTAATTTTCTGGACACAGAGAACTGCATCTTCCTCTGCAGGTCTGTATTATCTCCCCAATTGAAAGTCTTAGAAAGATTATGACACTAAAAGGTTAAATGACTTGCCCAGAGGTCAACCAACCAATGTGTCTTAGAAGCAGGACTTGATCCCATGTCTTCTGAGCTCAAAGTTCATCTTTCTAGCCACTGCATCATACTACCTCTCTAGTTATTAGATGTGGAAACATTAATTTTTTCCCTAACAGAACTCCCAGGTCAATTTATTTTATTAGACTACATGAAGTACAGCAATAAATCAAAGATGTGCTCAACAAACAAAAAATTGTGATAAAGGAAACCCTAAGTTTTCTGTTTAAATTGAGAAATCAAATGATTCAAAGCAGAATCCAAAAAAGAGGAAAGAACAGAGCATATGGAAGATAACAGGCTTCTTTCTCCAAAGAAGTTGTGTTTCCCTACAGACCATTCTTATCAGTGAGAATACCCTCTTCTTATTAATAGGCTATTAGCCATCATTGTTACCTAGTACAAAGGAAAAAGAAGACATGTACTAAGGAGTGGTTAAACAAAACAGAGGACTTAACAACTACAAATAAAGGTTTATAGCCATTTTATTCCAATTGGAGCTTACTCTAGTCTTTCATTCTCGTCTGGGACTATTTGCTGCAAACATACTTCTGTATAATTTAAAGGGTTATGCATAAAGGCCAATCATTACTAATTCATTAGGTATTCATTATAAGACCTTTAATCATGATGGATTAATTTGGCATAAATGTGGATATGATATGTTATTTTTTAATGTCTCCATTATAATTTACTAGTTAAATAGTCTATTATTATTTCAATTTCATCTCAGATCTGTATTAAACCACAATGTTTTATGCTTTCCTAAAACACAGTAAGTTAAGGAAAGTACTCTGTTATCGTTTGCTTTCTGAAAAGACTGATACTGCCACAAAATAGAAGGTCAGGGAATCCTGGGAAGTAAATGGTAAAGTGGTTCACGCTATTTTCAAGTCAAATGGACATAACTTGGCCATGCTAGTTCTAGCAGAGTGATTTTCAGGTTTTTAATAGTATTGACATGATTGCCAGTTGGATAATCTGAAATGATTTATGTGGCCATGGAAAAAGCCCCAAATGACAAAATTACTAGTCTGTGGTCTGGCTATTTTACTTTATCAAGAATAGACTCAGAGACTGAAATTCTTGAGTGCTAGTCATTATGCTGTGACTCTTCAGAAGTCACTTTGCTATTTCTTAATTCATGTTATTCATCTGTATAATGGAATGACTCTAATGTATCTATCTAGCGGTCTGTTTAGAAAGGAAAATGAACCTGGAGAGTAGGAGCCCCAGTTCTATATCTTTTCTTTAGGACTTGGTAGTTGTGGGGAGATAGCAATTCACCTAACCTTGTTGGTCCTCAGTTTACTTATCTGTAAAATGGTAACATACTTCAAAGGTATACCCAAAGAATGTCTCATAAAAGTAGTCACTTTTTACGCTATTAGTATATTTCTCTGATGCCTAATTTTGGGATGAGAGTGACTAGATTCTTAAAGTCTGTTGCCTTCAAGCTTTTATAGGTGTCATCAAATTGAAAGGATATGAGTGCTGGACTGATGATAGACCTGTAATTGGCTCATCAGACTCTCATGCTATTTTTCTGGAAGAGATGATGATATGTCAAGGTAAACTCAGAACTGGTTGACTGGTCAGGACTTGTTCAGTCATATCCAACACTTCATGACCCCATTTAGGGTTTTCATAGCAAAAGATACTAGAAAGGTTTGTCATTTCCTTCTCTAGTTCATTTTACAGAAAAAGAACTGTGGCAAACAGAGTTCCATGACTTGTCCAGGGTCATCCAGCTTGTAAATGTCTGAACTTAGGAAGATGAGTCTTCCTGACTATAGACCTGGTATTCTATGCACTGTGCTCCCTGAATGACCATGAAAAAGGAGCTTTTTTTGTTATTGTTGTTGATTAGTCTTGCCCAACTCTTTAGGATTCCATTTCAGGTAATGATATTGGAGTGGTTTGTCTTTTCCTTCTCCAGGTCATTTTACAGATGAATCAAAAAGGAGTAAGTGATTTACCCAGGATCACACAGTTTAAGTTACTGAGTCAAGATTTGAACTCAGGTTCTCCTGACTTTAGGGCCAACAGTCTTTGCTGGTTAGGCCTAAAGAGTAATAAAGAGTTCCTTATCAACTTTGAAAATGGTCTATCCTGGAAGGCCCTAGGGTTCTGTGTTTGGCCCTGTGCGATTCAGCATTTTGAATTATGACTTAGATGAAGGCAGAGATGACATGCTCATCAGACTGGCATATGACACAAAGCTGAAAGGGATAGCCAACATGTTGGGAGAAAGGATATAAAAAGAGTTTGACAGGTTAGCAGGATTTATGCAGAATCTAATGAGGCAAAATTTAACTGATTCCTTAAGTATAAGGTGAGGGGAGTCATGGGTAGATAACAGTTCCTCCAAAAGCAAGTTCAATGGGAGTTACCAATTATAGCAGTCAAGAATACTGCTGAATCTGAGACCTCATAATGGAGGCACACTGTTCAGGCCTCAGGAGATGATAATGCTGCTTTATTTTGCTGCAGTCATATCTCAACTGGAGTATTGTGTTTAGCTCTTGGCAGCCATATTTGGGGGAAAGTCATCAGTATGCTTGAGAGTTTTGAAAGGATGACAATAAAGAATGTGAAGTGCAATGTGGTGATCAGCTTGAGAAAATAGGTCATTTTTAGCCTAGAAAAGACTTAAGGGGTATAGGGTAGCTATCTTCCAGGGGTAGTGGGCTATCTGGATTCAAATCTTGGTTATGCTAATTACTACCAGTATCAGTCAGGCAAGTTATTCCACAATTTTGGGCCTCAGTTTCCCTAAATGTAAGAATAAGTTCTTGATCTAGTTTGCCTTTAGGGTAATCTCAAATTTTAAGTCTAAGTTATTGTTATATTTGTTTTGCTTGGGCCCAATAGGCAATATTGGATAAAATGAAGGGAAATTTCAAAAAGGAAAATTTAGGGTTGATTTAAGAAAACAAAACAAAACAAAACAAAAACCTTCATAATAGTTAGAGCTATATACCAAATATAATGTAATGCGATGGGAGTGACATTTCTTGGGATTTTTGGAGAGGAAATTCTTGTTCATGTTTGTTTTGGATGAGGTGATCTCTGAAGTCCATTCCAACCCAAGATTTTGTGAATCAGTGAATCCATACTCAAAAGAAAAAAAAATCTACTAATAAGTGCCCCTTTCCCTTTATTAAACACATTATTATTATTACTTCTAGTAGTATTAATAGCTAGCATTAATATAGCACTTTAAAGCTTGCTAATCACTTTGCATGTATTATCTCATTTTATCTTCTTGACATTGGGAGATAGTTGCTATTATAAACACAATTTTACAGATAAGGAAAATCTATAAGTAGGTTGGCATGAAAGGAGAACTTCTTTGCAGCCCCATTATAATTTAGGAACTACTTGGTTAGTATTTTATGATCATAGGCAAGCTTTCCTAATCTGTGTATTTTTTTAATTAGACCTGTGATTTCATTGGTACTGGGGAACTTCCAATGATGAAATTCACTCCACCAAGGCAAATCAGTGTTTACCACATACAGTCTTGGAGGTGATTAGGCCACTGAGAAGTTAAATCATTTGGTCAAGGTCACATAGACAATATATGTCAGAGATAAACTCAAACTGGAATCTTCTTCCTGACTCTGAGGCAAAGCTTGTTCTCTGCTATGCCATGCTGCTCTGTAGTAAGAAATAGTAATGCAACAACAGTAACAAAATTGTTGTAACAAAGAAAAAAAATTAAGGCAACAAGATGAAATGGAAAGGATGTTAGACTTAGAGTCAGTAAACCACATTTCAAAACTTGGCTCTGTCATTTCTTGCCTTTCTAATAAGTGTCCTTTCCAGGAAGAATTTCTCTATGGTCTTCTTCTTCTTTATCAAGAGTTTTCAATGTAGCCTTGGGAATTTGCACCTTGGAATTACCCTCCTCTGTCTCTAATTCAATGGCCTTTCCCAGAAGCTGTTAGGACTTCCTCTACCATGCCTCTATTGGGTACCTTCACCTCCTTATGTGTTCTTTCTCCATTAATATAGAAGCTCCTAGAGGGTAACTGTCTTTCTATTTGCATATGTATTTCTAGAGCTTGGCACATAATGATTAATAAATGCTAATTGACTGAATGACTATGTGATTTTGGACAGGAAATTTAATTTTCCTGAGACTCAATTTCCACCGTTGTGAAATGAAGTGGCTGATTTTGAATGATGACTTAAAAAAATCCTTTCCATCTCTAAATCTGCAACACTGTATATAATCAAGTAATTAATCAGTATGAATTTTTTAAACCCTAAATTTACTATGTATTGGGTACTAGATTACTTTCCTCTAGTCTCTCCTGCTCTCATGTTCCTTTTATAAGATGTTGGCACCTATCTGTCAACATGAAAATTATAATTCTTACCTCAAAGATATGCATATTCAAAATCATGGTATGATATAGTTTTAAAAGGAATGCAACAGCTATTCCTGATTGTTGTTCTTGTCCTCTCTTCCCACCCATCCCCAAGAACATCAGGCTTTCTTGGAACACGAGGAGGAAATCAACACAGCAAACAATGCTCCTTCCCTGAAGGTTCTTATTGGCTAAAAACAACAACAACAACAACAACAAAAAAACCCTCACACATTCTTGTGTCAATTGAGACACATCTCTGAACTCTGTGCCTTAGAGGTGGGAAATTTCATCTCATACTCGGGCAAAAGAAAAGACAGCCTACCTACTAGTTTGTCTCAGACAGTGGGCTTAAAAACAAATCAGTGTATTGCTCTGAGTCAGTAAAAAAACAAACAAAAAAACCTCCTCCCCTCTATTCCTTCCTCCACTGACATTTAACTAACTGATTCTTCTCCATCATTGTTAGTTCCTGCTGCTTCTGCCCTGTCTGTCAACAACTTTCTAAATGAAGATACAAAAGCCAGGACAGTTTCTATATTAAGCCTAAGGAATCAATGTGCTTACCTAGACGAATGGTTACTTAACACAAAGGTGTTAAATGCATAACTCTCTGCTTTATAATAAAAGCTTCAATGTACAATTTATCACAAATTAGTCATCTGTCTCCTATGCAGAATATGTACTTTCTCCAATGGGGTAATGTGAAATACCAAAATCACAGCATTCAAGGACCACTGCAGAAGTTGGTATCTAAAGTTTACAGTGATATTCTGTGAGTATAACGAGTAGGGAAATTGGAGAAGGAAAAGGTCTTTGGGTTCTATGTTTCATAACGGTGCTGCTGCAGTTTGGTGTTTTATTCTTCCCTGTTTCTGTCCAGCCAGGCTTTAATAACAAGAGGATTAGGACTTCCACCCCTAAGGGAGTAGAAGTGCACTCCATACTCTAATGGATCCAATTAAATCATTATTAAATGATATCATACTTTACATGACCTCTAAGTATAGAATCAAAGAAATCTGCAATTGCAAACACTCATAATTATCTGGTCCATTTCCTCCTACATTAACACTGTACTAGATTCTTCAGACATTTGCACAATGATTCTGCTGATCAAGTTTAATTATGTAATGGCCATATGATTTGCTTTTCATTTCATGTCCTTTAGGAAAAGGGATTGGCCAGAATCTTTTGCTTTCAATGGATTAACAATCCAGAACTGGAAAATGCCCACAGAGGTCGTCCAACCCCCTTTCTTTTAGGCATAAGAAAAAATGTACACCCAGGAAAAGGAATGACTTCCTGAAAGTCACCTGTGTGTGTCTGTCAGCCTGTCTGTCTCTGGAAACCATCACAATAGTCCTGAGAATTCTCTGGGAAAAAGGTGCTACAGAAAAACACTTTGCAAAAATTACCGCATCCATCCTCACAACATCTTGCGAGGTGGGTAGGTTGTGAACATTTTGAGTGTTGCTGCCAATGCCAGAAATAGAAGAGACAATTTTCTCATGCTGCCCGGGAAATGGAAACTTTTTTCCTTCTCCCCTAACTGCTCTTTAAGGGAATTATCTGTTGGATCTCTTTTTGAATATTTGGCTACATATATTTTTCTGATTGTCACACATGGGGCAAAAAGAACTTGTTGCCTAGTTCTTCTTAAGAGGTGTAAGCACTATCCTGAGAGGGGCTGAAAGGTTACTGTACTCAGCCAACCTGTTGAAAAAAGATTTAAATGGTGTATTGAGAGAATGATGGCTAATGCTCTGTACTACAGATTAATATATACATATATATATTAATATACATATTAAGCCATATGGTTTTAAAACATGATGAAACTCTAAAGATGAATATGTTTTGCTTCTGGTCATTGGCACTCGATAAACACCCTTTAGTATTTCACATGATTTTTTTCTAATCTTTTAGTGAGAATTATATAGTTGGAACAGGTATTTCATCAAACATATGAGATACAGGAAAGGTAGCTATAGCAATTAAATCTATTTTCAAGTACCGAACTGGAACTTGGCTTTTTATGTAGAGACAAGTCCCCTTGGAAGCTTGGGGGGAAAAGCAGTCTAAAACCCTACTGAAATGTCATCGTTTTCCTAGAGTGAAAAGTTTGGTGGCATCAAAAAAATGCACAAAGCATACTTGTCCAGAAGCATTATCAAGCAACCCTCATGAAAAAAAAATCAAGTAGGAAGATCGTATTTCCTTGGAAAATACTCTTTTCACAGTAGCTGGCTTATACGGGGTTTTAAATCAAGCCTTTAACTATAGCAAACTAATTGTACTCCTTGCCTAAGAACTTCGTATAATCATTAAAAATGGCATGTTAACATGTTTCATCTGACATTTCTTAATGCACCAGGAATTCACTTGTTGGAAGCAGGATTAAAAACAACAACAACAACAACAACAACAACAACATCCAACAATAACAACAACCCTGTTATTAAAATGTGAAAAAAGCATGATCAATGGACAACTTTCATTACTAAGGGAATGAGTTCACAAATTAAATGGATAGAAATGTTACCAATTTAAATGATAGATCCAAGAGAAACTCAACATTCTTCTTCTTTTTTTTTTAATAAAATCCTTACCTTTCATCTTAGAATCAATACTGAGTACTGGTTCTAAGGCAGAAGAGTGGTAAGGGCTGGACAATTGGGGGTAAAGTGACTTTCCCAGGGTCACCCAGCTAGGAAGTGTCTGATGCCAGATTGGAACCCAGGATCTCCTGTCTCTGGGCTTTACTCTCAATTCACTGAGCTACCCAGCTACCCCCAAAACTCAACATTCTGCAGAAGGCCTACTCAAGAAAGAAAATAATTTACTATGAACAATAGGATGGAATTGAGTATTTTTGTTCCATTTGCATTTAATTAGAAAAATAATTCAAAGAGTTCCATAGCTCTTTGGATTCTCCCTCTGCCCCCTTTACTTCAGCAATTATATCAGTGAACCCCAAGATCTAGTTGATGAAAATTCATAAAAATCAACAAAATGAATTTATTTTAAATATGCACATGAATCAGACATTTATTTCTCTAGCTAATGTTTTTAAAATATCAGAGACATGATTGTTAAACTCATTAACTGATAACTAAAGATATGGACTTTTTCAGTCTTTGACAATGTCCTTAAGTAACTTTGACATGACTTTCCCCTCTACCTAAAACAAGTAATGGGTAATAGTTTTCAAAATCTTTTACACATGATATCAATTTGTTCCTCACAATAACCCTGGGAGATAGTTGCTATTATTATCCTTGTTTTGCAGGTAAGAAAATCAAGGTTCAGGGAAGTTAATAACTTGCCCTGGGTCACACAGCTAGCAAATGACTAGGTCAGAATTCCAACTTGGATCATCTTGACACCTAGTCTAAAGTTTTCTCTACTACTCTACCTAGTTTCCTCACTACTATAACTGTAGCTGAGTGCTTCTCACACAATAAGGGCTTAATATATGCTAGCAATTTAATTGATTTGCTCAATTGGGAACATTAGTGTCAGGAAATTGGCTAATATACAATGCAAAAAAAAAAGTTAACAGATAACCACTCTGAGAGATTATTTTGTTGTAGGTCATCTCAGCTCCAAGGAATCTCATCCCCATTCACAGTTCTGTTGGATTCCTAGATTCTAAGGTTTTAAGGTTACTCCTGAGGAGATTTCCTAATGTTGGCTCAAACCTCTTACTGCTGTGTTCAAAATAAAATTTTTATCAGTTGAGTATTATTTAGTTAGTTAGCTTTAAGTACTTTTTTATTTTTTTAATTATTTTTTTTATTTTTAGAAAACTTTTCCATGGTTTCATGATTCATGTTTTTACTTTCCCCTTCACCCCCTCAAACTCCCCCCCCCACCATAGCTAACTCCCATTTCCACTGTTTTAATATGTGTCATCAATCAAGACTTATTTACATCTTTTTTTTAAACCCTTAACTTCTGTGTATTGGCTCATAGGTAGAAGAGTGGTAAGGGTGGGCAATGGGGGTCAAGTGACTTGCCCAGGGTCACAGAGCCAGGAAGTGTCTGAGGCCGGATTTGAACTAGGACCTCTTGTCTCTAGGCCTAGCTCCCAATCCCTCAAGCTACCCAGCTGCCCCCTTATTTACATCTTACTGATAGTTGCATTGGTGTGGTCCTTTCTGGTCTACATCCCCAATCATGTCCTCATCAACCCAAGTGTTCAAGCAGTTGTTTTTCTTCATGTTTCCTCTCCTGAAGTTCTTCCTCTGAATGTGGGTAGCGTTCTTTTTCATAAATCCCTCAGAATTGTCCTGGGTCACTGCATTGCTGCTAGTATAGAAGTCCATTATATTTGATTTTACCACAGTGTATTGGTCTCTGTGTACAATGTTCTTATGGCTCTGCTCCTTTCACTCTGCATCAATTCCTGGAGGTCTTTCCAGTTCACATGGAATTCCTCCAGTTTATTATTCCTTTGAGCACAATAGTATTCCATTAAGTACTTTTTAGAAAGGGGTATTTGTAAGATGATACATTAAGTACTTTTTAGAAAGGAGTATTTGGAGGATGATACATTAAGAACAAGTGGTCAGCAATTTAGGAAAAACATCAAACTGGGTAGTGAATAGAAAATCACAGGAGAAACTTCAGTGGGTCATCTTTCCGTCCCCAAATCACAAAATAAGACATCAAGCAAATAAACAGGGTAGGCATTACTTAGTGGAAGTGAGAAAGAATCACTGACTCAAGACTCTGTGCTCCAAGATAGACAAGCAGTGTGCGTCTGCTGAGTGCTGACCTAGGACTTGGCCCCTGGCACAAGCTAACATTAAGGGATATCTCAGAGCTGGGGTGTCAGATTCAAATGAAATGAGTCCCAGTACCTTATATTGACTTAGAAAGCCATAAATTAACATTATTCATGTCTCACTGTATTTTAGTTTATTTTGGTAAACATTTCCCAATTATATTTTAATTGTGTTAGGGCCTTTTTGTGGAATTTTACAGCCAAATGGGTAGAGCAGTGAAGAATCACAAGTTTGACTCTTTTGTCCTAGTGGCACCAGGACCTTAAACTCAGTTCCCAGAGTTCCCAGTATGCAGACATCCAGAGCAGATCAGGAACATCCCTCCATCTTGGAAAGCAGCATGAAGGGGCTGGGGAAGGAGAGGCAGGCTCCAAGGGGAGGCAGATTAACAGACTCAAATCTGAAAGAGCTCCAAGTTAGGGTAGCAATGCCAAGTGATGTAAAACAGATATCTGGAAGAATGATTAAGTAAGAAAAAGGAAAGAGCCATTAAGAAGTCAGGGAGGCCCAAGATACCTCCCTAGAAGTAAATAAATGACAAAACATCTACAAGCAAAGCCTCAAAGACACGTAGAGCTTATCCAACAAGACTGATTAGAATCCCTCCAAGAAATGATGAAAGAGTTAAAAATGCAGTTTAAGATGGCATTATAAATAAGAATGAATGTGCAATGAATTGGAAAAGACAGAAACACTATGGAAGAAAGATTTAGAAAAAGAATTAATAGCTTGGAATAATGTACAAAGTCTTATCCAAGAGACTTCTTGAAAATTACAGTGAACCAAATGGAAGTTAATTGACTATGAATCAATAAGAAACAGTAAAATAAAGTCAAAAATTAAAAAAAAGAATAAAATTTTAGCTAATTTATATATTTTAAAAAATGATCTGGAAAACATGAGATAATTTAGGCATTATTGAACTACCTGAAAGCCTTAATTTAAAAAGGGGTTGAGTAGGCTAAATATTACATTTTAAGAAATCATAAAAGAACAGTGTCCATAACTCATAGAATTAGAGGGCAAAGTGAAAATAGAAATTCCTGTTACTAGCAAGACATTGCTCAAGCTTGTGAGTTCTGAACTGAAGTAGAGCTAATGCCAATCAGTGGTCTGCAATAAGTCCATCATGACCCCTAGGAAGAAGGGATCACTATTTTGAATAAAGAGAAGCAAAACTTCTCAGGTCAGAAATGGAATAGGTTAATACTTTCATATTGATCAATATTGGGATCATGTATGTGAGTAGCTGCTGTACTTCAAGCCTGAGTGAAATCTAAAAAAAAGGTGGGGGAAGAAGAATGAAAATTCTTTGGTCCCTTCCTAAAATAAACCTCAAAATTAAAACTCTTAAGAGAGTCATAGCCAAAATCCTGAATATACAAGTCCAAGAAAAAATCCTGCAAGCTGCTAATAAAAAACAAAACAAAACAAAACCAGTAATCACCAAGGAGCTAAAGTCATGGTGGGAGAAGGAGTCTTAGCCAACTCTTAATGGGAAGCTGAGACCTCTCCTACTCATACTCCTCAAGGAAAGTTACTTCTCAGGACTGTGCCAAAAGGCCACACGTGCCAACTTATGGAAAAAAAAATTTCTTCTCAACTTGATAATTTATAGATGATAACTTAGGAGTGGTTATATTAACTGGACCCATCTGAACAGATCCTTGTGAAAAGTTATTCTACTTTCAAGATTTTTTAACAAAGTTCTCCTGACTGATAGATGTTTTCACCTGGTTAATGTATACTAATTAAGATAGAGTAGGGTGATTGTAAACCCTTCTTTTCATCATGACTTAATTTTTCTGCTCACAATTCAAGGAAAGATTTTTTTCTTTCATTTACTCTAAAGTATTCAGTTCAGCTGGACAAGAATTTATTAATCAGTGAGTGGAAAAAAGCCAGTTGAAAGAGTCCTGGATTTGTGAGAAGGATATCTGGCTTATGATTCTAGCTCTTTCATCAACTTGCTTTTTGAACCAGGATATCCACTTCACATCTCTGGTACTCACTTTTCTGTTATCTGTAAAATGGGGAGAGAGAGGTAGTATTAGACTAGATCATTTCTACTGTTGCTTTCTGTCTGAATTTTCTGTGATTTGTGATCAGCTAGTATTTTAAAAGGTTTTTACATTGACTGTGTTTTCTTAATGTTTCCACCTAAAGAGGGTATTTAATTTCATTTTATGGTTATTGTTTCCTATCTGAATAAATGATATTAGCTCCTTCACATGAAAAGACGTTTGTTTTGGGGGAAGCTGGGTAGCTAAGTGGATTGAGAGCCAGGCCTAGAGACAGGAAGTCCTAGGTTCAAATCAAGCCTCAGACACTTCCCAGCTTCATGAGCCTGGGTAAGTCACTTAACCCCCATTGCCTAGTCCTTACCACTCTTCTGCCTTGGAACCCATTGGCTCCAAGGCTGAAGGTAAGGTTTTTTTTTTTTTTTTTTTTTTTTTAAAGACATTTGTTTTATAAAGTTTCAAAAGTTTTTTATTTACATCTTTAATTTCTTTCTAAGGAAGGAAATAATGTGAAAAAAAGCTGTAACTCAAGTGCATTAATAGCGTTTGGCCTAGGACCTTTAATTTCAAGAATATTAAGAATACTTGCCTTTGGCAGGTAGAAATGACAGAATTTAGCACCTCATTAGCATGAAAATGTTGTTGGAACAGGGAACTGCAAGATGGTAGGATGGAAAAAATTTCTCCTTGCCTTCCTTCTTACCTTTCTTCCCCTATTCTCTTAACCCCCTTCCTCATCTCTAGAAGTCAGTGTGTGTGTGTGTGTGTGTGTGTGTGTGTGTGTGTGTGTGTGCGCGCGTATGTGTGTGTTTTCTCCTGTCATACAACTAGCATAGAAGTAGTGGGTTAGAACTCAGTCATGCCCAAAAACTTTTCTAGGAAGCTCTACCAGAAAGATATTGACTATGCAAACTATATTCAGGTCTTTTTTGAAAGTACAACCTGTGAACACAAACCACTATTGTTCACCAACTACAATTCTGATAACACCAACTCCTACATCTGATTAAAAAAAAAAAGGCAGGGAAAGGACTGTTAATATTATTGAGTAAAAACACACACACACAATGTGGTTATTCAGGTTTCAGAATCATACATTGCCAGAAATAACTTTCACCTAAATTGGACCTCCTACATATGCAATGAGACCTGATTCTGTATTATTTCATGTACTGCTAAAGTCGGTATTTCTACTAGTGAATAATTATTTTGAGTTATTAGGGGGGAAATGAAGCATAACATTTGCATGATTTCCCCCATGCTACAAGATTGTGAGTCAACATTATACAATTAAAAGGAAAAAAAAAAGTCTTTCCTCACAAAAAAAGTTTGGGATTCCCAAGGGATTAAGGAATCATTTTGCTTCATCTACTAACTACAATTGCTCAATACTGTTCTATTGTAAATTTTCTTTAAAAATCCCCCAAACAAAACAATAAGTAATCAGAGTTAGAAAAGTATTGAGAAAACTTTTAACCCTTTATAAATTTTAATGTTTGAAATGATTTTTGGGACTTCAATGGGGCAAAGAAAATGGTAAGAAAGTTGATTATCTTAGCTTTGAAAGAGAAATGGTATTGATAAATGTCTATTTCTATATAGTATTCATACAATTTACTTAATGATGCATCAACGTATCCATTTCTGCTTCAATATTTTACTGCATTTTGGGACTCCAATGTAGAGCACAACTTGTCAATGTCTTTTTGTACCACACAAATTATGTTTCTATAATTCTTCAGTGGAGGTTTTCAGTGTAGTAGAGATCTTCCTCTACATTTTATAGTAGTTTGTGGGCAACATAACAATATTCCAGTTAAATCTATACATTTGAAAAATTTGAAATATATATTTTAATCTATCTTCCTTCTTTCCTTTCTTCCCTGAAGGTACTATACGGATGACATAAGAATCTTTTACACATATAGATAGTTGTCAAGACACTTTCATATATATTTGTGGACAAATATAGAGAATGAATCCTTGAAAGGGAAGGGAAAGGATCAATAGTAAAGTTCGTCCCAGGAGTACCCTGGAATATTCAAGTATAACCAACCTATGCACTTCTCTACATATCATCTTGTGTAGAGAAGAACAATGTATCTGAAGGTAGGTTTGGGTTCATATCTAGACTCATCTTTGCTTCTTTTGTGATTTTGAAAAAGTTACTCAGTATCTGGATATTACTTTTTCTAATCTTTCAAGTAAAAACCCTGAGTTGTATGTTTTCCAAGATTCCTTAAAGAAGCATTAAACACCTACTATGTGCACTTAGATCCTTTGATATCATTGGTTCATGGATTAGAGCTGAAATGGCACTTCAAAGTCAGAGTACAACCCCTTCATTTTACAAGGAAAAAACAGGGTCATAGAGATATTAAGTGACTTGCTTATGATTACCAAAGTGATTGTATTTAGGCCCAGTGAGGGCAAATGAATTGTTCAAGGCCGTTAAGGCAGTATCAGTGGTAAGATTTAAAACCAAGTTCTCTGACTTCTGCATCAGTGCACATTTTACTATCGCCATCCTTACAAAAATCTTGCAGAATAGGTAGGGCAATATATTACCTTCATTTCACACATTGTGAGATTCATATTGCAGAGAGGGGTTCAAGCTACAGAGGGGGGTTCAGGTTATAGCACAGAATTCCATAGAGCCCCCAGAACTCTAAGAGAGGGAGCAGTTAAAAGTTGGCGCCCTGGTATAAGAAGGCAGGTCACCCTTTTTGCTGGTCTTGAGTCTTCGGTTGGTCTTGGGGGTCTTGGGTCTTGAATCTGAGCAGAGGGGTAACCTGGGTGACTCTGAGTTGAGCCATTTAGTTCCTGACTGCCAAGCTGCTTTACTTTGTTTAGACATTCAGCAACATCACAGTCTACATTAGTTTAGTTATCTTGATATAGAAGAAGAATATTTATAGGGTTAGAGAGCAGATTAGCCATTTAAAATACCTTACCCCCTTTGGGGATAGGGGCTACTTTGACATAACTGTTTGAGGGTTTCCCTGACCTTATCAATCTTTATCCATCTCCCATCTTTCCCATTCCCACCTATCATTAAACCTTTTATTAACTAGGAGCAGTGCCCAGATATATATTCTGGGGATATACTCACAACCTTCTCAAGCCAAGTTTTTCCTATTTGTAGCCCAGAAGTTAATCCTAACCTCTATGCCTGTGAGCTTCAAAGACATGAAGCTTCTCCTATTCTATCTTATGGGGAATAATACAGAGAAAGATATAATCATAAGGAGTTTGCCTTTCTCCACTTACCATCTTGGCCCAGAAGATATCAAATCAACCACCGTACTGTAACTGACTTTCCAACTGCCTAGTGGGAGAGGGGAAGTGAAGGAGCACTTTGACAAGATCTTGCCTCTCCCTTCTAGTCAAGTCTGCTTGTGGGTGTGTCCATCCATTGACCAAAGGATTAGGGAGATTTGATTGCTACAGACCTCTGTCATCTTATAGTGCTTCCCTAATACAAAAACATGTGGAAATTAAGGCTCAGACAAGGTAACATAAAATTTTTTTTATAGCAAATAAGTGTCAGGGTCAAAGCCAAAATTCAGATCTCTGGGTTCCTAGTACAATATTTTTTCCCTCCTTTACAATTCACTACCTTTATCCAAGCATTTGGAAAGAATGTATTATATTAAAATGGATAAAAATGTGTTATGACAAAATTGAAGTTAGCAGGAGAAACCGGTAAATTTTTATAATAGAATAATTTATTGTACTATAGATTGTTTTCTTCCCCAGAAAAACTGATGGAAATTCCCTCTTTGGTGTACATTTTAACTTTGGAATAATCACTTGAAAAGGGGAAATCATCATTCTCAAAAAGCAAATGTCAAGATTTAATAAAAGGCTCATTTGGTAACTGCTTTTAGGAGCTTGGAAAGACAGTTTTATTCTTTTCATATTGTATCTTTACCTATTTTATATTTTCAGCTAATTTTTCTGAAAATCCAAATAAATAAATTCTGTTGAATGTAAATGAGTTAAGAATATAATTCAGAATTATGAAGGTTCTGAACTAGGAGAAGTTTTCCTGGATAGAACAGATATATTTGGTTTTCATAAATCAGGTGGACCATTAGCCAAATTCAGGAAGATCACCTGGAATAAGAGTGATTGAGGGTTAAATATAATCCAGAGTAAAACATCTAGACATAAAGGAACCCTGATATAGGCAGATGGTATGAGCAACACCAAGTCAGTGACCAGGCTAAAGATAAACTTCACTTATATATGTATGGTAAAAATGATTAGATTAAATTAAACATTAAGATCCATTATAAAGACACTTTGCTATGCCAAGAGCATAGAAAGACAAATGAAGTAGAAGTGATAGTTTTATGAGATTATAATAGAGACCACATAGTCAGAAGGAGGAAATTGATGAAGACTATAAGTACAAGCCTGACATGAAATCATAATATAGTAAGGATAAGCATCATTAATTATTTGGCCAAGTACTGGAGATTTCTTTGCCTAATTATATATATATATATGTGTGTGTGTGTGTGTGTGTGTGTGTGTGTATACATATATCATTAAATATGTATTAAATTATTAAGACTATGTGTATACATGTCTGGATCTATAGACATCCTCATATATTACCTTTTTGACAATTTCAGTCTTGAAAGACTATCAAATTGCATATAAAATCTTCTTTTTACCAATGAGGAAAAACTGGAAATTGATGTTGAAATGAATGGAAATGACAACTGGATTTTAGCATTTATGATAGAGGAGAGGAAATCCAGCCATAGTGTGACATGGCTGTAATTTTCATTTTAGCAGAAATCAGCTCCATATGAATAGGAATCTTTAATAATTATGTGTTGAAGATACAAAGAAAAAAATACAATGAAAAGGAAAATGGAGCAGGGGAAAAAAGTGACAGATGCATAGTTAACTCAGGGACCAATGTGCATTAAATAAGACAACAAGAAAACTAAAGCAAGGGGCATAATGAAGAATGAATATAAAATCCTCCTGATGTCATGAAAAATAGTGTTAAAATTCCATAATAATGAGGAGATAAGAGAGAAACTAGTGATTACTGATCATCATTAAACCCAGAAGAACTATATGCTGCAATTCTTGATCAAGTCACTAAAACCAGAAGAACTATATCTTATGTGAATGTGATTACTGTCAGTGATCACTAAAAAATTATGGAGAATTACTATAGGACTGAAGAAAGGGAAATATCTCAAGATTTTTTAAAGGAAAAATTTGTGTTTTAAACTAGAGGCCATTGAACTTGGTGTTATTTCTTGGCAAAATTCTAGTACAGAATATTAAAGAGATTATTGTTGATCATCTAGAAAAGAAGTAAACAATCACAAAGAGAGAAAAAATTGCTTAATTAAGAAGAGTTTTCAATTCTTTTCAGTTATGGTGGTAGAGTTAATGGTTTAACAAGACCCAAATTTGTCAATCATTCTGAAAAAAAAACACAATTGAAAATACAAATGATAAGGGGAAAAACATACTTTAAAAACTCACAAACACAAAAAACCCTATAAAATGAATGAGGAAAAATTAACTATAAAAATTAACTATGAAGATGAATGCTATAGTAAGAATGCTATGGAGTAAACAAATTAGCTCTAATTTTAATATATATATATACATGCATACATATATATGTATATACATATATATATATATATGTATATTTGCTGTAATATTACTGCTTACTCACAAGGCTTTAGACTTTGGGAACCTGCCATGTATTGTTAAATGTTATGGGATTGTGATTAATGCTTCTGTCTGATAACAGGAGAAGGGAACACAAGAGCCGTTAAAAAGTGCTAAGAAAGCACAAGGTCA
>NC_058134.1:174117609-174127853 GCF_016433145.1 Gracilinanus agilis
ACACCCTTAAACTTTTAAATGGAGCATTAAAAAAACAATAAGAAAAAATAATGCTAATAGAAAATCATAACACCAAAAAAGAGAGAAGATACTAACAAAATTAAAATATTATGATATGAATTAAAACCAAAATTAAAAGATAATAAAAATAAAGAACAGAAAGAAAAAAGTGAAAATAACCAATTTGGAGAATTTATTAGCAAATATTTTTTGAAATTTTTTCAATGAAATATATTAACCAATAATAATAATAAATATTTATCCAAGAAAAACAAATTCTCACATTAGTTATGTCCAAAATTCTATATCTCATTCTTTTTTCCCCTTACTTCTTCCCTCCCATTCTCCCCTTCCCACCCAAGAAGGTCAGTAATAAAAGTTGAACATATATTACCTTTTTGTCACATAGTGAAACAATACAGGATATAAAGTGAAGAAAGGTATGTTTCAATCTATATTCAGATTCCATCTTTTGCTGCTATGGTGGTGGTATCCTTTTTTGTCATGAGTCCCTTGGAGATGTCTTGGATCTTTACATTGTTGATAATAGTTAAGTCATTTACAGGTGATCATCATACATTATTGTTGTTACTGTGTACAGTGTTCTTGTTCTGCTCACTTTGCATCATTTCATATAAGTCTTTCTAGGTTTTTTGTGATTACTTTTGGTCATTTCTTATGGGACAGTAGTATTCAATTACAATCATTTACCATAAGTTGTTCAGCCATTCTAGAATTCATGGACATCCCTTTAGTTTTCAGCTTTTTGCCACCACAAAAAAAAGCTGCTTTAAGTATTTTAGTATGTATAATTTCTTTTTTTTTTTCCTTGATCACCTCAGTAAAAAAAAACCTAGTAGTGGTATTACTGGGTTAGAGCTATATACAGTTTTATAACTTTTTGAGTGTAATTCCAGATTGCTCTTCAAAATAGTTAGGTCAGTGCACAATTCTGCCAGCAATGTATTAGTCTCCCTATTTTTCTAGATCCAGTTCAATATTTGTCATTTTGCATTTTTATCATTTTAGCCAATCGGGTAGGTGAGATGGTGTTTCAGAGTTATTTTGATTTGCATACTGATTAATTTCTGATGGAACCAGGGTCAAAGGATATTTAACATGATCATTTTCAAAGAAGAAAATAAAAATTACAAATAATTTAATGAAAATATAGCCAAATATTCAATAACAAGAAACAAAATTAAAGCAATCTTAAGATACCACTTTCCATGAGAATGGAAAAGAAAAACCAAAAATTAAATTTAATTCTGAAAGGCTGCAACAAAAAAAGCACTCAAAGATTCTGTTAGTAGAACTATGTAGCGATTTTTTAAAATAGAGAGAAATCAAGAAATATATTATAAGGGTTATGGAACTGATGATACCTTTTAAGTCAGTCATTTAATTACTTTGAACTAAAATATCAGAAAGGGGATTAAAAAAAGGATCACGAAAAATTCACACTTTCAAATATATTCATATATCAACTTTATTTATAATGGCAAGAAAATGGAAATGCCCAACTGTCTAATTATTAAAAGTGGCTGAAGAAATCTGATGGGCCTGATTATGTGTAGAGCATTTATATGGAATCTCTTCAGCTAGGACACTCTTTCTACCTGTATTGATCAGTGTCTATTTTGCATCTTAAGTATTAAAGAGCTGCCTAGGTCACTCAGAGGTTAAATGGATTGCTCAAAGTCACATAACCAAGTTGGATCTGAGGCCAAACTGGAGCAGAAAATTATTATTTCACAAAATATAAATGAAATATGAATAGAAATATGGAAAGATCTATATGAAACGAAGCAAAGTAAAATGGCATTAGCAAAGTCACAACTGTATACACATTAACTACAACGTATAATATAAAAGAAGTTTTGAAACATATCTATGTGGAGCAATTGACTAAACCAGACTCATTTAAGCTGTTTAAAAGAAAAAAATGTGACAGTTTTGTGTGTGTGTGTGTGTGTGTGTGTGTGTGTGTGTGTGATTTTTTTCTTTATAGCTTTAGTGGGTTAAAACAATGATAGCTGTTTAATAAATGTTTGCAGAGTTTAATCCATAATTATTGCTTATACTTTATTGACTGCTAAGGATTGTAGACACTTTGAAGCTAGTTATTGCTTCCTCCCTTGAGTCTTCTGAGAACTAAGTCTTCCCAGATCTTACTAGTTATAATCTCTCTGGTCCTAAGTTCATCTTTTGTATTTTAAGAAGATGATCTATATCATGGATTCATAACCTTTTTTTGTCATGGAACCTTTTGTCAGACTTTTGTGAAAGATAGGCATCTCTTCTCAGAATAATGGTTTAAAATATGTACATATGCCTAATATAATATAATATAATATAATATAATATAATATAATATAATATAATATGATATGATATATGTGAAGGAAATGCAGGTTTCAGTTAGAGGTTAATGAAAAAAAGGATAAAATTTGTTTCTTCATCCAAGTCCATGTTACCCCTCTCCACAGAGGTATATAGATTCCAGGTTAAGAACCTCTGGTATATGTGACCTCTAACATTTTTTAAAGAAGCCATATAAGGAAGAATTAAAGAATCAAAATTGATAAGAAAATAAGGGCTTTTTAAAGAAGGGCTCTTTTTATCTTTTCTGTCTAGAACCAAAACTAATCAGAATGCAAACAGATTTTAGCAGAAAGGTAAGAAGCAAGTAGACATTTCTAGATGAAATGGAAGAGTGAGGAAGGAGAGAAAGAGAAATTCTAAAATTCTGCTTTAATAAATAATTTAGAATACTGTTACATGCAATATGCCCAAATTCATTTCCATATGAAACCAATATCCAACAACTCTTAAAATGCTAAATTTTCCTGTCACCATATTTTATATATAAACATATATATTATATGTCTTTAGATTTGAGGAAAGTTCAGAAAGTATCATTTTCATTATTACTGCTTTTTCTCTCTTCCTAAAGAGTGTACTATAACAATGTCCCAACTGCATTAGACACCTTAAGGAAAATGTCAATGACATTAAAGTCTTTATCTTTGCTCTCCAGAAAATAGAAGAATTTACTTACTTCTGAAATAGAAAGTTCGTGATTGAGTGACAAATATACATTTCTTGGTGAATGCCTGAATCCCAGTAGGCACAAATCAAATGCTCAAAACATGTAATATACCTTATGATGGAAAAGTATAACTGGGTCTGAAACCTTCAATAAATAAAAACAGTCTAACATTGCCCAGATTTACTTTTGGTAGATGGAAGAGTATAAAGTAATTGAGACCCAACTAGCATTGGGGGCTGTAGTTAGACTTTTTTTTTTTTAATCCAAGCTGTGGCTTTCCTACTGACAAAGGCAATTTATGGTTCTCAAAACATAAACTTCAATCAATCAAATGGTAAAAAGGGAGCATGGTGGGGAAGCTGATGGACATCTTTTCCCATGAATATATAGAAGAAGTATCTATAATGGAATGTGGCATCTTTGTAATTTAAACATACACACACATACACACACACACACACACACACACACACACACACACACACACACAACCCTTTACTTTTTGGAAGTGATACAGCAGTAAAGGAAGCAGTAAAGCAAGGAAGACCAAGAATACAACTTCAGAAAGAAAATTACTCTGTATTTCAGGGATTGCTTCTGGGATAAGAATAGAAAGAATTTTATGAGAAAGGATCATATATTTAACATCTTGCATCTGCCCTAACTTAGTGCTTTGAAAGTAGATGCATGATAAGTTAGATTTAAAATAGGACCATTATCATTGTTATCACTGTTACATTACTACTCTTGCCATTGTAACAACAAAAATAGCAACATCAATAATGTCCTTTGCTAACTACCAGTGAGTTCCTCGTTTTTCCCAAGATATGTTGCCCGGACCTGTCCTTTGCATTCATCACATTTGGGCATGTGTTATATTTATTTATTCATCTTATTTCTTCACTTAGTTTGGAGACTCTTTGAAGAGGCAAGAAGTTTGTCTTTTTTTCATCTTTGTATCTATCCCTAGGCTAGAACCTTCTACAAAGTGAGCCCTTCATAAATAATTACTGAGTTTTGGGGGAATTGATTTTGAAGTAATTTCTACTTTGTGACAATTATGGATTATCAGATTACATTATTTGTGGATTGATTAACTGTAATTATGAACTCACTGCTGGGCCACCAATAAGATTATTGGGCCAGGAGATGGTTAAGCAGGACCGGATATTGATGGGCTAAAGGATGTGATCGCCTTGGTGTGTGTTTTATATTTGAGCTCCTGCCTGTATATGTGAGATATTGGTCATACTGATTTGTCACTGTTTGTTGAAATCCTTACAAAAGGCACAGTCAGCATTTCCAAGTTTTTTCTGCTCTTGCAGCTGTGAATGGGTGAACAAATTGACCAACACTTTCAGTAGCTCTGTAGCCCATCACACATTCTTAGGTGTGATCTCAGTATGTATTTTTGGACTTGGTGTGTATCTCTGCATTTCAAAGGCAAATATAAATGACTTTTGGGTTATCTGTTTTGAATTATCTATGCCTTTTCTCCCCTCCATTTGTGCAGATAATTGAGTTGACTATTATGCAAATTAAGCAAAAATAATAATTACAGGGGAAAATCACCAAAAATGCTTATAGTGTCTTTCTTACTAAATACTGAAAGCAATTTTAATTATGTTATTTCATTTATCCTCAAAATATGTCTGTGAGGTGGAGGAGGGGCAGACATTATTATCCTTGTTTGGCAGAAGCAGGGTCTAGAGTCCCACATATCTTTTTCAGATTAGTAGTTAGCTAAAAAAATTGGGGAACCTGAGAAAAAGAGATGCTGAAGTCCCCACCCAAGCTCAAGAGCCAAATTATATCCAAGACTACCAATTTCAAAATTTGAAGTAATTTTGTAAGTGTTCATGGTGACTTCTCTAAATATATATTTATTATTTATGCACATATATATTCATGAGTATACAAATATATGTATATATACATTCATGTATAAGTTATGTGTATAACTTATATGTGTATAGACATATGCATATGTTTATTATATATATGTGTATATATATACACACCCACATATATACATATTTGTATATATATTGAGAGGGGGGAGAGAGAGTGAGAGTGAGAGAGAGAGAGAGAGAAAGAGAGAGAGAGAGAGAGAGAGAGTATATATAACCTAGATTAGAGTTGATATATATTGGCTAAGTGAACCAGAACATATTAGGGAACCCTACACTGACAAAACTCCAGGACCAGACCAAATAAAGATTTTTATCAACATAGGGAAGTCCTGATAACTCATCTGGGGTCAGATAGCCAGTATACATTAATTTTAATCTAGGTTTTCCTGGCTAAGAGTTAAGCTCCATAACTAGTATCTCTTTTCCCTTCTTCATTCTCTCTTCCTTCTTGTGCAAATATATTCAATATGTGGGGAGAGAAAAGGAGAGAGGAAAAGGAATAGAAGGGGAGAGAGGAAGAGAGATTTATTTAGTAGTTATACTTTCAAGTTTATTAATTACCTTATATTCATAGGCTTAGGTTCTGAATTTGTACTTTCATTGGTGTAAGGGACTCCTTATGAGTTTATTAATACAGGGGGACACCTAGAGCATTACTTAGAACAAATGTATCAAAAATCAAATAGAAATTACTCCAGGGCCCCATATTGACTTAGAAAACCATAAATTAACATTATCTATGTTGTATTATATATCTAAAATAAAAATTAAACATTTCTCTTAAACATATCTCAATTCCATTTTAACTGGGCAAGTGACCTTTATGACACAAGTTTGATATATCTTGGTAAGAGCATTGAGAAGTAACTTTAAAGAGTTATAAGGACAGTAGTTATTTTTACAGGGATTTTCAGTGATAGAATATCAGCTAGGTAAAGAAGAAAGTAGGTTATACACTGAAGCTGAGTTCTAGAAGAAAAAGAACTAGCTAAGTCTGAAACTTCCCTCAGGGTGAACTCTTACAGGAACAGGGAAAAACTTGGGGTCTCCAGTTTACAAGCTAATCCTAAAACCTGGAGTTCATCAGATCTTACTAGGTTACAAATTTGGGGGTTTCTAGATTCCACGTTGACACATCCTAAATAAACTATTTTATATGATTCAAAATCAGTCATCAATCAGTAGGGTATATAGTAATCCAGGTAAAGGATTAGAAAATCCAATGTATTCCATTAGAGGGCAGTTAGCCAGAACCATGGGTTTGAAATCTGACCTCAGATACATCCTAGCTATGTGATCCAAGACAAGTAAGTCACTTAAGCTCTGTTTGCCTAGCCCATCTATCTTAGAGTTGTTACTTAAACAGAAAGTAGGGGTTAAAAAAAAGAACATTCATTTTTTTTCATAAAAAAGCCACAACACTATTTGAATAATAATCTATGTCATAGACTGGAAATCAGTTGGGGAATATTAACTATTGAAATAACATAATTGTATGTGATGTAGATGTCTTTGTATCAAATGCATCTAGGAATAGAATGAGAACCCTAGGAAGTCTTTCAAAAGCAAAAGACAAATAAAAATGAGATTTTGGACTCAATATTAGTCAGATAATATCTGGAGTACTGGGCTCAGTTTAGAATGCTGCATTTAAGCAGATACAATGACAACTTGGAACATAAGAGCCTGGAAGATAATCAGGGTGGTGAGGTGATTCAAAATCAGATCCTATGAGGATCTATTGAACAAACTGAGTAAATTTAGCCTAGAAAAGGGAAGACTTGGGGGTTGTGGTAGCACGCACACATCATTAATTCTTTTTCAATATTTGGAAGGTGGTCACATGAAAGATTGGACTTATTCTGGGTGGCTTTAGGGAGCACGGATAGGAAGATGCTACTGAGGCACACTCCAATTCAACAAAAGGAAATAGTCTTTAATATTTAGAGCTGAGCATAAATGAAATAGGCTGACAAAGGAATACTGAAGCCCCCAAAGCAGAGGCTAATCACTTGCTAGCCATGCCATCAGAGGGAATTCATTCTTCAAGAAAAGGCTGGACTGGGTCATCTCTGAAGTCTCTTTCTACCCTGAGATTCATAAGTTCATCAAATTGAAAAGAGTAGATACCATCTATTATAATCTCATTTTAGAGAGGAGAAAACTGAGGCCAAGAGAAGTTGGACAATTTCCTCAATTGTTTCTTAAATATATTGATAGAAAATGGTTGTGCCAGCATTTGAACCAATGTCCTCTGACTCTAGATCCAGCTGTTCTGTGCAGCCAGCTCAGATTCTATATATTCAGGAAACTGTGCTACCTTCACATGGAATTATTTTTCCTTTGTTGGCACCACTGATCCTTCCATTTCCGAAGGAGCCTCATTTTCCATGTCTCATTAGTGTACTTTTCTTATCTGGGCATCAAGAGAAAGTCATTGTTCTTGATTATCCCTTCGACCTTAGAGCTTCTCACAGAATTGTCCACACACACACACACACACACACACACACACACACACACACAATTGTATATGTACAGTTGATTTGAATATAATCTAACTGGACCTTGCACAGTAAACAGAAGGGGTGGGCTACAATATCTGCTGCTAAATAAAATCACAGTCTACTAGGGTGATAACTTGGCTTCCCAGGTAAACTTGATTGTTGTTAAATGGAAAAATTTTGGAATTATGCAACTGTCCCCAGGGAGCTATTGGCCTGGGGAGATTTCTCAGGTTTGTTGTTCCATTGTCCTTTCCTAATCTAAGCTAACCAACTCTTGCTTCTGAATGGCCATTCAAGGGAGAACAAAAACCCAGCAGTGTCAGTAGTTGGAAAACAGCAATCCATAGTTAACTTGAGCAGAACCAGGTGCTAAAGTGACTCAGAAGTGCTGGTGTACAAAATAAAAAAGCAATTGTCAACAACCAGCACAGAAAAAAGAGCTAAACAGCCTAGAGCAGGGAAATACAAAAGAATAAAAAGAAGAAAATGTCTGCCTACTCAAAGAAAAACACACTCCCCTATCTTAATTGCTCTAAGTAGGGTGTTTAAGGTTCATTATTTAAAAGTTAAACCCTTTTATATATGAGAAAGGATGTATAAGGATAAAAAACCTCAGAGCAAAATGTTAACAAGTAACCAGTGAGTCTTGCTTTCTAGTATAAAATTAGTTTTCTGGATAATGCAAGAATATGTACAGGAGCAGAATGGATTGAGGCCTAGGCTTGGAATCAGGTCAGACCTAGGCTCAGGTTGGACCTGTGAGACATACTGCATGAACCTGTCATTTGATCTCAATTTACTACCAGCAGCTCTTTAAAAAAGCAATTAATCAATATGCAAAATTTTATTCAGTTCCTACTAAGTTCCATGCTCTGCCCTAGCCCCAAAGACACACACACACAAAATGAAACAATGCCTCCTCTCAAAGTGCCATTCTACATCAGTAGAAATAAGTTCCTTACGAAAAAAATTAAACTACAGTTCTTATTTTTAAAAAAAGAAAAAGGATAGGAAGAATATATGTTTTCTTGGGGGTATTGTGAGAGCTGAAGATTTATTTATTGCCTATTACATTTCTAGTTAGGCTCCCACCATTGGAGTATCCTAAGGAAACTCTCTAGAGAGAGGGTCTAGGACATTTTTATTCCACTTCTCTTTCTTTGGAGGGAATGAGACTGTCTTGAAGAGTTGGTCTGGGAGCTAAAAGAAAAATTATTTTAGTAATCATTGAGCAACTAAGCATAAACTTTTAAAATAGGGTGATACAAGGGTTTTGCACAACTAAGAGGACTTTGACAATGTTTGATCTGAGATGTTAGTAATCAAGGCCATGGAAACTGGTTTAGAATTGGATTGGGGGGAAATATGCTTCAAGGGAGGTCAATCTTGATTAGACTATGACCTTAATAGGCTCCTCACTCATAAAAAAACAAACATTGTAAAATCTTTAAAGTGTAATGAAATCATTTTTTAGATGGAATCATTAGCCAAGTGACAACTTCCTTGTATAAAGTGACCCCAGATTCATTAAGTCATTTTACCAACTATCTGGCTCACTGGTTAGAGACCTGGACCTGGAATCAGGAAGACCTAAGTGCAAACCTAACCTCAGACACTTGAAATCTGTGTGACTTTGTACCTCTTTCTGCCTCAGTTTCTTTATATAGAAAACTTGGATAATAATAACATTGACCTCTTAGAGTTGTTGTGAGGACCAAATGAGGTGATATTTGTAAGATACTTTGCAAATTTTAAAACACTATATAAATTAGTGGATATTATTATTAGATGGTTTAGTCTATCTAAGCCCCTTAAATAAAACAATGATTATTGTCCTTAAATAATGAAAAAAGTAAATAAAATAATCTAAAATATTGTAACTTGATTACTAAATTGGAGTCAGGAAGGTCTGCGTTCAAATCCCAAGCCTAGACACCTCTTAGATCCTCAGGTTTGTCCTCTGTAAAAAAAAATATGGGTTGGACTCAATGACCTCTAATATCCTTTTCCACCTCTAAATCTATGATCCTATAACACTATGATCATGGTGGTGAACTTATGGCATAGGTGCCAGAAAAGGGCACACAGATTGCTCTCTGTGAGCTTGTATGTCATCACCACAGTACAGAGTTCGCCAGTCTTTTACTAGAAAGCCAGAGGGCCTTGGTGCTGAGCTGCTCCCTCTTCCTCTTCATGTGCACCTGAGGACATATCTCACATCACCCACCCCTCTAAAAGTTTCACTATCACTGCCCTATGAAATAACACCCAAATATTCCAATATGGATTGAAACCAACAGGATTTATTTATCTATTTGTGGACATTCTATTCTTCAAAATGCATTCATTCTGGGTTTAATGTATAACAGAAAAAACTGGTGATTTCATCAAAATCTTTTAAGTACATATCTAATAATTTTGCCTCTAGCCTTTGTAAGATTTTTCATCCTAAATAAGGCTTTCAAAAGCATAATTTGAGAAACCTTATACTTTTCAGTAAATATACTTTGAATAGATCTCTTAGGTGCCACTGCAAAATTAGTCCATTCCAGACAACAGTCTATGGAACCATATGGAGCTATAATGGCAGGGTTCATTTTAGGGGCATTGGCTCCTTCCTACAGGTCACTGTTGGAGTCTTTGCCTGAAGAACCAAAAAGAGCTATGATTTCTATATTCTCTCTCTCTCTCTCTCTCTCTCTCTCTCTCTCTCTCTCTCTCTCTCTCTCTCTCTCTCTCTCTCTCTCTCTCTCTCCTTTCTCTTTTCATAAG
>NC_058134.1:174130786-174187523 GCF_016433145.1 Gracilinanus agilis
TCTCTCTCTCTCTCTCTCGCTCTCTCTCTCTCTCTCTCTCTCTCTCTCTCTCTCTCTCTCTCTCTCTCTCTCCTTTCTCTTTTCATAAGGTCTAGCACACTGACAGCCTTCTCAGTCAGTCCTACAGGTTTGTTAATGATGCAACTTTGGGTTGTTAAATTAGCAAGCTGAAATCTTTTTAGTTTGTCACAGAGTAGAAATGAACCCTGCAAAATTCTGTTCACTCACAGCCCTATTTTTAAACCTCGATATTTGCAGGTTTCAGAGAGAAGTGTGTGAGATGTGAATTCACTAAGCCAATTAATAGCAGAATGTGATGACCAAGTAGAAAGGATTAAAATTGACAAATGGCAAGAGTCTTAGGAGTTTCTCTGTGGAGCCATTTTTTCTTTTTCTTTTTTTTTTTTTTTTGCCCAGGAGAGTATAGATTTTTAAGGAAAAGCAATTGAAAAGAGTATATACAAAGTCTAGAATTGGAGTGTAGATTTGGGGATATAACTCCCTATTCTTTTAATAAAGCTAGCTACTTAGAAAAATTTATTTGGATAATAGTAGTATCTTTTAAAGTAACTCCATGTCTACTACTGTGTTTCCTTAAAGACATTTTGATCTCATTGATGATATCCTAAAACAAATGAACAAATATATAGTCTTATTTTGAGGCATTTCTAACCCTTTTTAAAATTTGGTCCTGAAACCCTTTGACATCCTGGTGGTAGACCCCTTCTTAGAATGGTGGGGATTTTTATATTCATAAAATATAAAACAAGGAAACCAATTATTTTGAAGTACTATTATCAAAAGTTAAAAGAAAAAAAATCATGGGCCTCAGATGAAAAACTCCTAAATTCAATTCCAGTGCCATGGAATCTAAGATGACCAAAATATATAGTTAGCATTTTTTTTGTCATGGACTATTTACTCGGGGTGGGGAATGGGGATAGACATTTAAAGGAATGGTTTTCTTGTGCATAGTTCTTTTTCAAACAGCATATGGCTATTTGTCAGATGTACCATGGCCATGCCTTATGAGTCTCTGTCTATGTAGACTTTCTTACACTCCTAAAGTTAGTTCACTCCTTAATAACTATTATTTAAGAGAGTTGAGGTCTCATTTTGACCCATCTACTCATTGCTTTGAAGATAACATTGGAAAAAAATAGAATCTTTTCACATCCACTGTATTTATCTGGTTATATACATAATGTATTTTTTATTAGAATATGAGTTCCCTGATGTCAGGGGCTCTTTTTAGCCTTTCTTTGCCCACTCAACACAGTGACTGCCCATAGAGAGTGTTTGGTAAATGCTTTTTGACTTGATTTGAATAAGATGATGGATATTTCGTCAGCTTAGAATTTAGAAAGGATTAAGAGAAGAACTGAGTTGGAGTCAAAAGACCTGAATTCATGTCCTGCCTCTCATGTACCTTTACATTGTTAAGGGACTTAAACTCTGGTCTTTAGTGTTCTTATCCATAAAATGAGAGAGTTGGACCAGTTGGTCTTAAAGATTCCTTCTAGCTCTTCATCTATAATCCCATTTAGAATCAATAAGCATGGGTAAGAGAAATATGCCTTCCGTGAGTACTTCAAATACAAGAACACTGCCACATGTATTTTAGAAACAGTCTTCCTCCTACTCTTTCCTATGCTTTTCTTACCTTCCTATTCCCAAATCATTTTCCAAATAATTGAGTGACATTTAGCTTAGAACATGCAGCATTTTTTAATGAATTTCCTAGACATTTAATCCCAGTAGGTCCCTCTCCTTCCTTTTGAACCAAGATAGCCCACATTATATGGTAAAGGATTCAGTGTGATAGAGTCACAAGAATTATTGGGGGGAATTATCTCAAAGATTTAGGGTTATACTCAATGAAGAATTACAGAAACTACATCATGAGGGATTAATGAACATTACAATGAAATACTATAGAATTAGAATTGATTATTTTGAGGCATTTAAGATAAAAACAGTGAGTACAGAATTATAGCCTTCTTTAATATGAGAAATCCTTAAAACACTATCCATTGCTTAGAAAAGCTAGCAAACCTCTAAAGAGATGGTCAAGAATTCTTTCGGGAATTCTACTTTATGAAGTCCTTACATTCTATGTAGTACTTTCATATTTTCATCATGGAAGTGGTAATCCCTCCCCACAATCCAATGAAGTTTATGAAGCCAACAGAAAATGAAAGAGAGGAACTTGTGGCTTGCTAGAGTTACATATCAAGTCAGCAGTATGTTATGATTAGCACTCAGAAAGATTCAGTCTTTTGGAATAATTAATTGACAATGCCTCCCTTAACTGCCATATCATTTCCACCTGATGCTTGCCTGTCTTTTCAGGTGCTATCTCACTGAAGCTCAGAGTCACAAAATGTTAAAATCTGAAAGAGACCTTGGAAATCATCTAGTCCTACTCCCTGATTTTACAGGTGAAGAAACAGTGCCCAGAAAAATAATGTGTTTCATGCGAAGTTGTGTGATTAGTTTCTGTTATTATTTTGTAAAGCTAGTTGATTGTGAGGAAATTATAAACACTGATACCCAAGTGACAAGTTCTGGGGTATTTATGAATTGCTGACATCCTCTAAAAGTCTGGCTTCTCAAAATACAATGCCATAATATTTGATAAATGGAAGAATACACAGAACTCTGATTTTACCATAAACTTAGATATCAAAATGCAGAAGAAACTGCTTTAAAAATATTATTACATTAGGAAAATAGGAAAGCATAAGCTCTAACATGAATTTTCAGTGTTACTCAATATTTTATTAAAGGGGAAAAAGCATCATCTTTTCTGTTTCAATCTACAGCATTATGGACTGATTACTAGTTCAAATGACAGAGTTCCTACAGTGAAACCCATAATTTTGTATTATATTCTTCAAGGGATGATAGCAGTTCTTCACATATAATAGTATTGCTATCCTAGAATCTTGTTAGCAATCATTGCCTCCTAGATTGAGCTTTTTGTCTATTATTCTTATTTTGAATGTTGAAAGGACATTATTTGAGGATTTATTACACTTTTCCCCTCCCAGATAGAGAAACTATCCCATTAGATATTTGTTCTATAACTCTACACAATACTTGCGTAACTTTAAAAACTTAAAATTTTACTTATTTTTTGATGATAATTTTGAAGTCATATACATACATAAATGTGTATATATCTTGTATATGTGATGTATGTATGTATACCTACACACATACATGTAAGTATGTATGTATACACATAGAATTGGGGTCTGATTTTATTTTCCACAGCTTTTTCTATTCACTTATTTTGCAGAAAGTATCCTTGGATATAACTGGCTAACAATTCATTCCAATTAGAGTGGAAATACTCCTGATGGTGACTGGTGGATGAAAACAGATTTCTAAAATGAAACATCATATCTGCAGCATTTTTCTCAGGTTGTAATAGTAAAAAAAAAAGTTCTAATAGTTGACATATCATGATTTTCTAAGGTCTTCATTTCTAGTTATCCAAGGGCTGCAATCCAAGGTGCAGAGGGGAGGAAGAGCTATTGAATAAAGTGACAGAATTTAAAAAGTAATAGAGATTAGACTATGCTATAATATCAACATGCTGCAAGTGGCATTTTAAAATTCTCTAAATATGATATTTTGAGGAACACAAGATTCATTGCAATTGCCACACACCAATTCTATCATTTTATTGGGATTCACTCAAGTGATCTTTCTACTTTTTTTAAACATGTGGACAAAAAAAAAATCTAAAAATCATACCCAAACAATTTTTCAAAATTCCAAAATGTTAGTCTATGAAAAACTAGGACACATGCTATCAAAAGAAGACACTCTTCCCTTCATGTCTCCTAATAAAATCTGAGATGCCTTATATTGAGAGTGAGAAATATAACTAGATTGCTCTCATCTGTCTTTCACCCTCTCTGAAGCCAAAGGAAAAATTTGGCACATAGAAGCACTGCTGTTGTTGTTAATAATAATTTGTATTCATACATTGCTTCATAGAATACATATAGGTTATTTTAAAACACATTATTTCATCCGATTCTTGCTCTATTTCAGTAAAATGGTTTACTAATTTCAAGTGAGATGATGGAAAAATTACTTGAGTAATTTTCACTTTCTATGACAAATAAAAAGACAATAGCTGGAGTAACAGGTTGACAGGAAGGAATAATCCAAACCTGGAGATTAGATTGTCTTAAGTGAAATAGGAAACCAAGCCAATTGACTCTTCTGGATGTAGAAGCAGTTTTAAAATAGTATGATCAACTCAGAGGTCAGTTAAGAAGAAACTGCAAACTGAAACTTTTCATCTCTCACTTCATATGCTACAGATTCTGCCTGGAAAAAGCAATAGAAAGTTCATACTGCGTGACTTGGAATAGCAAGCACAGGGGTAGGCTCAAAAGAAATGCCTTGTAAATACTTGTAGAATTGCATTGAGTTGAACTTAGATTTTTTTTTTTTTAAGCACAAAGTTGGAAGCGCATGCAAAAGATACTGAAGCTCCTTAAACTTTCCTACATTCAAACATCTACTGGACTACATCTAACTGACTAAAGATTAAAGAGATTAAAATAACTTTACGGAGCACTCACTGATGTCAGATTCTTTTGTCTGCATTTGGTGAATCCAACCAAATTTAGTCGATTTTTAAAAAAAGTTTCATCATTGCATTTCCTGTCTGATGAGCAAACAGCAGAATAGCTGTGTTTACATTGCAGACCTATTAAAGTCCATAACACCCCTGCTATGGGCAACTGAGAAACTCAAGAGGTTCTCTCTGACAGGACGCTGAAACTCTAAGAGAAAACAATCAACTCCTCATTGTCATAGTGCGACAATCCTAGCCCCATTTCAACTGGGCGAATAGTCAATTCCCAGAGAGAAGCATCATCAGGACAGACATGAATGCTATTATTACCCATTATAAGTAAGAAACGAAGGTCACATATCAAGCAATTACACCTTTTCATTACATACTAACCCCTCACAGTAGGGAAGCTACGCTTATGACTGCATTAGACAGACAAAGCTTTACAGCTTTTTTAAAAATAAAAAAAAGGAAAAAAGAAAAGATAAAAAAATTAAATTCATCTTACCAGCACGTTGCAGCACCAACTCGTTTGCCGGAATGTTGCCTGTACAGGTTTCCCTTTTAATTATCCTGAAAGCAGAGGGAGACAAACAAAAAACAAACAAAAAAAAAGAAGAAGAAGAAGAGAAAGAAGAAGCAGGATGGTTAAATTAGCGTGCTGGAATCTTTTCAGTTTGTCGCAGAGTAGAAAAATAAAAAAAAAAAAGGCTCAGTAATTTAAATTGGCTGTCAGTTCAAGCTGCATCGTTGGGTCCCGCCCCTTCTTCCCGCTGGGTTCCACTACCTGCAGGGCTGGACCTGACAGCTACTATGCAAACAAAAAAAATGGCAAAAAGCATGCTGGGACCATGCTGTCTGCTGTCTGGGTCTCACTAGCCCTGACAACTAAAAATCATTAGTGAGAAGGTTTTCTATGTTTCTGTTTGGAGTTCTTTGCAGAGAATTTAATTTCATTTTAATTGATACAAGTATAGTGTGATACAACCATAGCAAATGACAGAAGCTGGTTTTTCTGACCAAGTCTGTTTCTACCTTCTTTCTCTTGGGGCAGTTCATTTGTACTTTTTCCTTTTATGTTTGTTTGCTTCATTTAGTAATATCATACCCAGTCCCTTCTTGTCGTGCCTCCTCCTCTTTATCTTTCCCTTTTCTTTTTCATCACAAATGATGAAAACTTTCCTTGGGAATGAGAGAGTCAGAACACAAAGGTTATGGAGGTTGTTTCATCTTTTGATCATTTTAATACATCTTTGGGAAACTGAGGTTAAAAAAACAATACTTTAGAAAAACAGGGGAAAAGTCAACCAGGTGGAAAGGGCTAGTAAAAAAATAAGACAGACATCTTCTAGACAGATATAATACTAGACCTCAAATCATCAATGCCAAATGCAAGAAGTTTCTTTTCATATTTATGAAGTCAGGAGAGAACTAAAAATCATACAAAAGACAGATTTAGCTTATGCTTCTAATTCTACTTAAGGGGGCTTCCACAAATACTGTTAAAATTTTAGCCACAACATGAAGCCTTTCCTTAAGGTGAAACATCATCGTGGGGAAGAAGATATACATTAAAAAATTAGTGGCTCCCCCTTTCCGAAGGTATGTAAGTGACTAAAGTAGAATTTTTTATCGTTAATATCCATTTTGTTCCCAAGTTTCTCAGTCAAATACGGAGTTGCTAGCCTTATCTAGTTAAACATGAGCTGTTTTGTGATTTGTGTATGGTTAAGCAGTGGAATGTATGTATACTATATCTCCCCTATGCATTTGGCATTTTGTTCTTAAGCACTGTCCCAGGAACATTGATGCTGAAGCTGTGAATTGAATGCATTCTTATATGGAAATATATACTTAGCCTGCCACTCTGTAATTCATTTGCATAAAAGCTCTAGGTTGACTTATATTTCCAATAATGTTACCTGGACCCATTTTTGGAGGTAGGAAGTGAACGACAATAGCATGTACACTGTTCCTTGGCAATGATTGAAGCTTGATAGATGGCATGAAGTTATCCTTGATGATTTGACAGCACCATCATTTGCTAGGTAGCTCCTGCATTTTTCTTCTCTTTCCACCACCCCCTTCCTCTGAAGCTCTGTAAATTGAACTTATGATTTTGGCATAACTTGTAGAATCACTTTGCTGAAGAAGTCCTGGGCTTTTAAAATTCACTTTTTAAAAATGAGCAGTTAGACTTTCCAAAGAGAAATAATTGAATAATCTCTTCTTTAAAAATAAAAAGAGAGAGAGAAAATGTGCGCTTGGGCACAAAGACTAAATGTAATTCAACTTTCTAAATTGCTGCAGCCATGCCAAATATTAGAAGTCTTTACTGAAATAGTAAAGAAAAGTAATAGTAAAAAAAAGTACTGTAATAGAATCACTGTCAGAAAACTGACCAGAAGCTTTAAAAAATAAAGGAAGCCAAAAGTTGACTTGATTTTTATCCCAGATTTTTGGCTATCTAATAATATCAAGGATGGATTTCTTTGTTCAATTCCATTGACTGGTACAGAGCAGGGAAAAAATGAGTCAGGTCAAGTGCTGGAAAAACCCTGGTACCTTCCCAGGTAGTTAGGCAATCAGCTTTAATGAAACAGCAGTAAATTACACCAAGGTGTTAATTACTGTACTTTGCCACTACATAAAATGTAATAAAACCAACTTAGGCCACTATTGGAAAGGATTATTTTTAGGTTAAAAAGCTTCCACTGAACTAAAATTTTGTTTTCCTGAAGCATTCTGTAAATTAAAGTGACTTTTCCTTCAGCTATTTTCTTTTTTAAAAGATGTCCAGCAATGAATATTTATTGAAAGCTGAAGAAAAATCCAATGATCATAATTATTTTTAAAACTCAGAATTTGCCTTTCTAATAAGAACAGTGGAATAACTATTCTTATCACTTACAAGTACCATTGCTGCCATACATATGTGTAATATTTGCAACATAGTAGGCAACATATCAAGAAGGCGTTCACGCAAATTTGCATGTTGAACTTCTTTGCCTGACAAATTTCCAAGAGGAAGTTATATTTCTACAGAGTGTCAATTCCTGCTTAGGTTGGTTGGCAGAGATTCAGTTCCTAATCTAAAAGCCTTCAGCATGATCCTCAAAGTGTGTAAAATGTAGTCTGCATAAGTGAGGTCTATTAATTTAGCCTGACACTAATGAGTCTGAGGTCACTAGTATGAGCCCTCCTGATGTCACTGATGTAGTAGCATTGGCATGCTCCTGAAGTGTGGGAATTTGAAAAATGGAAAAGGCAACTCTATGAGGTAGGGAAAAGGTATGCCTCCATACAAGGACACAGGAGATAGTAGATCTAGAACTGTAAGGGATCTCAGAGGTTATATGGTTCAACCAGAGAGTTGAGTGAGACTCAAAGGGGAAGATGACTTATAATCACACAAATTATAAGAATAAGATGGAGGATTTGAACTTGGGTCCTCCAGTGCCAGAGATAGAACACATTTCTTTGTGCTGTGCATTTTGAGGTGGGGGAGAGGAATGGAATATTCAGTGTATGCATGTGAGTGGAGGAGGTCAGTAAGTAAAGGAAGAGAGTAAAATACAACAAAGCGGTGAAAGTACAAATATGGGAAGGAGTTTTCATAAGTGGATACTTCCTTAGCCTATAATCACAGTATAATCTACAAATACACCAGCTTTGATGCTGGTAATTTTTCACGGCTAGTGGCCCTTAATTTGGCACAGCAGATTAATTTTAATCAAGCTTTGTGTACTACATTTGGAATGCTCAAAAGTACATGGAATCAAAGAGCTTCTTGCTTCCAATGTTGAGTTATTACATGTATTGCACAGTTGTATGAGTTGTAATTCCTTTAGAATCTATCTATTCAGGAATGGATCCAGAAAGCTATACCTTTTCTCTTCTCCACAGCTTTCGTTATTACAATAGACTCCCATAGGGTCTCTCTGTCTCAAGTCTCTCTCTCCACTTCAATCCATTCTTCATATTGTTGCTAAAGTGATTTTCTTTAAGTAAAGATCTGTTTGTATCTTTTCCCCAGTCAATCAACTCTAGGGATTTCTTATTGCCTTAAGAAATTAAACATACATTTTTTCATTTAGCTTTTAAAAACCTTCACAACTGAGCCCCAATCCTTTTAACATTTGGCAAGCTATTCAAACCAGTCTTCTCTCTGTTCCTCAGACAAGACATTCCATGCCTTTACACTGATTTTTCCTCAGTGCTGGAATATTGTCCTTACTTTTTGGTTATTCAGCCATGTCTGACTCAGTGACCCCACTTGGGGTTTTCTTGGCAAAAGTAGTGGAGTGGTTTGCCATTTCATTCTCTAGCTCATTTTATAGATGAGGAAACTGAGGCAAACAGGATTAAATAACATGCCCAGGGCTAGTGTCTGAGGCCAGATTAGAACTCAGGAAGATGAATCTATCCACTGTGACACATTAGCTTTTCCTTACTCTTCCATACCTCAACATTCCCTCTCATCCTCCAAGATGCAGCTCAAGTATCATCTCTATAAGAAACTTTTTCTGGTCTCCTCAACTGCTAGAGCCTTCTATTAAACTGCATTATATGTATCTACTTAATATTAATTTACATTTTCTCTTTACATTTTCTTTGTATCTATGTATATTCCCTTTATATTATAGTTTATACACACATGTATATGTTTATATATGTGTATATATGTATGCCATTGTTTCTCCTGTTAGAATGTGGGATCCTTTTGAGTTGGGATTGTTTTATTTCATTATATTTATAGCTATAGAGTCTAGCACATTTCTGGGTATATATTAGGTGCTTAATAAATACTTTTTGGTTGATTGTTTTTGTCTTCCTGAGAGAAAAGAAGTCTCTCAGAAAAGAGTGAGTTGATAAGTGTCTATTTGGGGCTACTAGGAGCTCATGGAAATGATCTGTGTTGGTCAGATTACGCTGGGCAATTTCTGCTGCTAAAAATTGGCTTTAGTTCAAACTCAGTTGGCTCTTGTTGGAAAGAGTGGCTCTGAGGAATGATCTGTCTTTCTGCTTTATGACATTTAAGGGAAAAAATAAAGGAGAAAGCCCACTTGTGGGTCAGGTAGACTTAGAAAAGAGCTCAAACAAAGCTAGGCTTAAGCATCACCTTTTCCTCAAAGCCTTTCCTGATTCCCTTGTTGCTAGTACCTTTCAGTTTTCTCAAAAAAATCTTGTATTTTGAACATATTCTGAATACACACATATCCATATCATCTCTGACAATAAACTGAAGGCTTCTTAAGAGCAGAAATTATTTCTGGTCTGTCATTGTATCCCCAGTACTTTATTGTAGTGCCTGGCACATAATAGGTGGTTAATATTAGATTGTTTGAATGATGGATTGATAGTGTAGCCACTGTAGTATAACATATGGCCATTTCCTTAAAAAAATAACACTGATGTAGAGTCATATGTGCAATTTTTAATGTATGAAATATGGCTGGTTTAAATGGCCTTCAAATAAATTCTTATTGACTTAAAGGAAAATGCATTTTCAAGAAATTTCCCTAAGCTGTTTTAAAAAGTAAACATTTTATAATAACAGCCTTCATAGGGGACCTTAGTATCATGAACAAAAATGAAAAGACCAGAAAACTTTCAAAATTCTCATACTGTGAGACCTTTGATTGTAAATTACAGATGATTTTTTTGAAGATATCTTCTTTTAGATATTTAAAAACTGTTTCGTTTCCATTAGTTAGCTGGAGTCTCTACATGATACTCAGTCAACTGTTTTTAAGTTGATTGTGTGTGTGTGTGTGTGTGTGTGTGTGTGTGTATGTGTGTGTGTGTGTGTGTGTGTGTGTCTGTGTGTGTCTGTGTTTGTATTTGTATCCTTTTAACTGCAGACTGTATATTGGTTAATTAGATTGGGAGCTCCTTGGGAGAGCCAAGACTTGCCTTTTGCCTTTTGTTGTATTTCCAGCACTTAGCACAATGCCTAGCACATAATCATTGTTTATTGACCGACTACTAAGGAACAGTCTGGGGAAATTTGGAGAGGTTCATCTTCAGAAGTGCTAAAATGCTAGATTTTTTTTAAACCCTTGTACTTTGGTGTATTGTCTTATAGGTGGAAGATTGGTAAGGGTGGGCAATGAGGGTCAAGTGAATTGCCCAGGGTCACCCAGCTGGGAAGTGTCTGAGGCTGGGTTTGAACCTAGGACCTCCTGTCTCTAGGCCTGACTCTCACTCCACTGAGCTACCCAGTTGCCCCCCGCTAGATTTTTTTTTACTTGAAATATGTTCCAAAGATCAGTCCAGAGATGGGACTTGAATGGACTAACACTGTTTTGGCAAACTTATGGCACACCTGCCAGAGGTGGCTGCTCACTTACCCTCTCCACAGCACCTGAGGACATTTTTTCACATCACTTGCCCCTTTGCCCAGCAGTGCATTGGGAGAACTTCCTCCCTTTCTTGTCTGGGGTAAGTGGGTGGCTCACATGTGGCATAAGGATGCAGTTAGGGCACTTGGTCTCTAAAAGGTTTGCCATCATTGGACTAGGGGTTTAAGTTCATAGATAAAAGGGAAACAGTATAGTGCTGACCAATTAATTCCTTAATGGCTGATGGAATCTCATCACCTTAATGATTAAAATAACCAGTTAGATATTTTTAGTAGTTAAAACAGAATCAGATGAACACATTCATTATTCTATTATTTGATTGACCCAAGAAAACCTTAATAAAGAAGGAAATTTTAACAGGAATAAAGAAGTTGCATCCAGTAAAACTATTGATTTGGGGGAATGCATAATGCCAAATAGCTTTTTTTTTTCTCCCTGAACTTTCAACTTTTCCAGGCTTCTTGTTTGTCCTTACATAAACACAGCTAGAATTTAAGCTAGGTATAAGAGACTTAAAAGGACTCAATTCTGAAAATGACATTGGATGTGAGATGATATGAGGACCCACTGGACATCTAAAAGGCAATCTAAACTTGATGTCTTACTGTTCAGAAAAGAAAAACTATGCTTTTTTAGATTTATTTCAGTTCTGAAAGGCAGGGATCCAATTCTGATGTTAAAGTGGCTGAAAATATGAGATCAAACTATACATGGTCCAGTTATTCTTCTTGCATAGAGGCAGCCATAGTTTCCATTTGATTTACAGGGTAGCTTCCCTAATTGCTTTGCCTAATGCTGTCAATCACCTGCTTGCTAATCTGCAAAACGAAAATGCAATTTGCAAGGGGGTTTCCAAGGCCTTAGTGATGTCCTGCCAACAATTCAATCCCATCAGTCAATAAGTATTTATTAACCACCTACTGGGGGGCCATCTTTTTGGTCTAATATAGTTGTATCCCTCTGGACTATATGGCAAGGAGAACTGAGTTTTCTCTTCAAATTGCCTAGTTCCTATGACAGGTAGCATGATTCATTCTTTCTATTCCTGAATAAGATCATATTCATTTTTATCTGCATCAGGATAAAAAGAGGTCTGATGGTAAATTTTGTAATTTCTTTTCCCATCCATGTAGTGTTTCTCTCATCTGCATTTCTCTCATTTAGAGGAAAAATATAACCTTGAAAATTAAGTGATTTAATAACCAACAGTTCTACTTCTTAAGATTTTTGGTGATTTTATTAGGGGAAAGTTATTTTTTTTCTTCGTATGTAGCCATTCCTCCCTTTGCCCCCAGTGTAAGATGGTTATCAAGAGGCACCCAGGTAGAAATAGTGGAAAGTAGACCAAAATTAAAGTTTAAAGATTTAGGTTTGTATTATATTCCTAATACCTGAGAGTTGTGTCATCATGGATATGTCACTAATGCATTTAAACTTGCCTTGCCTCAGTTTCTCCCCCTTAAAAAATAAGAATAATTAGTTTTCAGTAATCCTATCTCCCAATAGTTAATTGTAAGGAAAACATTTTATGAACCTTAAAGCACCCTGTAAATAAGTGTGAATTACTTATAGGAGTATTGTCTCCATTCAAAAGGATCTTAGCACCAGGCATCTAGAGGTGAAAGTGACCTAAAAGGCCATCTAATCTAATTCTTTTTTTTTTCTAGATGAAGGTGAGGCCAGAGGAATTGTCCAAGGCCATACAGGTAACAAGTTTGTAGCAAAGGAATTTATACACAGATCCTCTGATTCTGAGACCAGGATTCTCATCCTTTGTACCATGCTGCTTTTTGTATGCCATAAAATACTTCAGAATTCAATAGTTTGAAAAGATGAATCCAGTTTTACACCAGATATTTTGCATTTGTTTCTAATGCTTTTATAATCTACAGGTTGAGATTTTTTAAAAAAAGAGGCATTAAGTAAAAAAAAGATACTTGAAATTATCCTCCCTCCTTCCTCTTCTTTGGCACAGTTTTCAGAGGCATTTTGGCATCTTTCACCTTAGGAAACAAGACTGAGATTTCATTTACTTCATAACTGACTATGCTACTTTCACTTAAGCCTGAAATAGAAGTGCCAGCATTTAGCTCATTGCTGGCATATAGTAGGTTCTTAAATGTTTATTGATTGCCTATTTCTTATTTTCACACTCACTAAAACTCACCAGTGAAATGACATGAGGGTACTAATCTCCCATGTTCTATTTCTGGCCCTAAAACCACTCTTCTTTATGTCAGCAAAATCTAAATGTTTGATTCAGTCAAGAATCTTGAATTCTCTGGTATGACTTAAAGAAAGTAATTAGTATTATCTTTTCAGAGATTTCAGGATATAGAGGAAGAAGGGAGCATAGAGGTCATCTAGGTCAAATCTTCATTTTATGGATGGAAAAAATGAGATTTGGAGTTTATACATCTTACCCAAAATGGCTCAGCCAGGACATGAACCTAGGTTGCCTGCCTTCAAAATCTAGTCTTCTTTTCTCTATACTAATTGCATCTCCTTTCTTTTGGAATATATATATATATATATATATATAATGACTTTAGTGTGTCCCCTAACATTGTATGGCCCATTACTGCATTATGGTTTTGACTTGTGTTTGGTCATTTCTTTGGGCTTCAATTCACCATGGCATCCATAAAACATGCAATATTTTTAATACTTGCATTAAGACATTTTTTCCATTTAAAAAAATTTAGACTATTTTCCCATGGTTCCATGATTCATGATTTTTCCCATCCCTTTTCTCTCCCTCCTCCTGGAGCTGACAAGCAATTCCTTTGAGTTATACATGTATCATTATCCAAAACCTATTTCCATGTTATTCATATTTGCAACAGAATGATCTTTTAACATCAAAAACCCCAAACATATCCATATTGAACTACGTGATCAATCATATATTTTTCTTCTGAATTTTTGTCCCCACAGATCTTTCTCTGAATGGGGACAGCATTCTTTCTCATAAGTTCCTCTGAATTGTTCTGGGTCATTACATTGCTGCTAGTAGAAAAGTCTATTACATTCGGTTATGCCACAAAATATCAGTTTCTGTGTACAATGTTCTCCTGGTTCTGCTCCTTTCACTCTGCATCAATTCCTAGAGGTCTTTCCAGTTCACATAGAAATCCTCCAGTTCATCATTCCTTTCAGCACAACAATATTCCATTACTATCAGACACCACAACTTGTCCAGCCATTCCCCAATCAAAGGGCATCCCCTCATTTTCTAATTTTTTGGCTATAAATATTTTTGTTCAAGTATTTTTCCTTATTATCTCTTTGGGGGTACAAACCCAACAGTGGTATTGCTGGATCAAAGGGCAGGCAGTCTTTTAAAGTCCTTTGCACCTAAATCCAAATTGCCCTCCAGACCAGAATGAATGGTCAGACCAGAATGGTCCACCAGCAGTGTATTAGTGTCCCAATTTTGTCACATCCCCTCCAACTTGAGACATTTTTAAAATACAAAATCTTCTTGAACATAAGCTCCCAGTGAGGAAATTCTTTGACCAATGTAGTTGACAACTACTCTGTAATCTTTACTTAAATGCTTAAGGAACCGAGAAATTAAGTGCCTTGCCTAGGGTCACACAAACAATATATGTTAAAAGCAAGACTTGAACCCATATATTCCTGACTGAGGACAGTTCACTATCTACTTCACTATTCTGCCTCTCATTGGGAATTAAGGTATCGTTTGTTTTTCAGATACATACTAATACATTGTAAGATTTAACAGGTTAGATATAGAAGTAAATTGAAAAGTCAAATAATCCAACCCCTTTCTTTTTACACACAAGTCTTGCTTATGCAACCATTATTGGGATGTTTTAATGAAAAGATACATATTTTTCTCATAATACCTTAGTCCCTCAAAGGAACACTATAGAAATCTCATAATTATAGACAGGATGGCATGTTGAATTGTATATTTTTTGGCATTATTTTTAGGTCATACTTGACTTAAACTGGTCCAGTAGGTTGGGCTAAGATTTGGAATGAAATGAGATAACAGAGCATATACTATTCAAGAGATGGAATTCACTCTACAATATCATGGAAACATTATTTAGCAAGCATATGATATTGATTCAGTTGGACACAAATTCCCTCACATGCCACAGAAGCACATTCATTCAGAGAAGGGAAAGAAAAGCCAAAGCTACTAAGTCCTTGTGTGCTTGGCTTTTATATTTAGTTAATTTAAGCCTTAGGTTCCTAGACCAATTGAGTCTTTAGGGTAGTTTCATTGACTTTTAGGGGTCAGGGTAGGGCGATAAAAGAACTAAGCTAGACTTTGTGGAGTAGATATTGTTTCTATCATGAGTATAGGTAAATATTATACCCTTCTTTGCCATTGCATGGATACATCATCCTGTCTTTTCTACTCTATTGGCTATGAATTGCTCTGTGTTGGGGGGAAGCTAACAATTCTGCTGTTTTGGACATCTTGAAAATAACTGAAGAAAACAATTCATAGAAATCTCAGTGTGTTGGAGCCTCCACTCTAAAATTGTCCTCTAAATATATGTATAGATCTGATTATAGATCCAAAGATCATTTGATCAGAGATCCACAGGGACATTAAATTAGAATTGGAAAGGACATTAGAAACATTAAATATTACTCCTTCAGTTTATAGATAAGTAAGAAAAAGAACAGAGATCTTCAATAACAGTCTGAATCACAGATCTGGTAAGTTTCTAGGGAGGAATTGGAACCCAGTCTTCCTTAGTCCAAGTACAATACTACTTAGAAATTCATCATTCTATGGGACTTATCTTAAGGATTTTTTTTATTAAAACTTAGTCTTCCTTTATCCAAAATAGTACATAATTGAATTGTACTTTAAGCTGTATTAAGTCCCAAAGCAACATAGTTGTTTATAAAAGGGCCTGCATATTTGTTAAAGTGAAATTATGTCTCAGTGTAATTGAGTTTAATAGACATTTACCAGAGAGTGAATCTTGATAGAGTGGAGGAAGGACAATTCATAAATACTGAGGACTTCTAAAACATGGGAGAAGGCAAGTCAACAAACATTTATTAAGTGGTTACAGACAGTTCTTGCTTTAAGTATATTTATAGTATGTGACTTCCAGGGGACAGTTGGCAGTACCTCACGCTGGCCTGGTCTCCTGCTTTAGGAAAGCTACAGTAGGGATAGTAGCAAATTACAGCTATTACAGGGGGTGGCGGTATTACTGGCCCAGAGCTATAAAGGGAGTGAGACCACATGGAGCCCCTTGAGGAAGTCTTCCAAAGGGTTCATTCAATTAAGAGAGAACTTCTATATTATTCTCCAGGCACTGACCTAGGTGCTTGGCATTCAAAGAGAGGCAAAAACAGTCTTCTACCCTCAAGTAGGTTATAGCCCAATTAGTCAGACAACTTACAAACAACTATGTACATAAAAAATACATATAGGATAATTGGAGATGAAGATAGTAGGAAAGCACTAGGATTAAGGAGGCTTGCAAAAATCTTGCAGAGAGTGGGATTTAGTTGAAACTTGAAGAAATCCAGGAAAGTTATGAAGAAAATATAAGGAAGGAGAGCATTCCAGGTTTGGAGGACAGCTAGTAAAAGCACAGAGTCCAGAGATGGAATGTTTTTTGCAAGGAACAGCTAAGGGGTCAATGTCACTAGATTGAGTGTGTGAAAAGTAAGGTATAAAAAGACTGTAAAGGTAGGAAGGATTCAGGTTAAGAAGGGTTGTCAAGACCAAACAGAGAATTTAATATCTGATACTAGAAACGAGGGCACTTCTAGAGTTTATTGAATAAAGTGGTGATGATGGGGAGAGTAGGACCTTGGAGTCAGGCACCAGATAACGTCAGACTAAGCCCTAGTCCAGGAGCCTGCACATATCCAAGGCCAAGGGTGGTTATGGGGCTGGAACCCTTTAGCATCAAGTAACATCAAGCTGAGCCCAGATTGAAGGGATATTTATTGATATACCTGGCTTCCTCCAATGAACAGCTATCAGGGGAAATCCCACTAGTTTCTGTCTGATAGAGCTACATAGAGGCCCTGGTCATTCTCCCTGAACCTAGTCTAGGGGAGGGGGCAGAGGGACCTTCTCTTTTTCTCTATAAAAATCCTATCCCCCACTGCTTGGGCCATTTCTGCACAATAATCCCAATAAAAGCTTTGTTTGAGATGAAGAGAGCTCTAGTGACAAATTCTTTTGGAGTGAGACCAGGATCCTGGAACACAACAGTGACATAATCAGATACCTGCTTAAGGAAGATCATTTTGATAGTGGAATGGAGGAGGAATTTGAATGGGGAGAGACACGAGACAAGGGCGACCAACAGTAGGCTTTTGCTATATTTCAGGCATTAGAAAAGGAGAGTCTGTCACAGGGTGGTTGAAATACCAGATAGGAGCAGAGAATTCATGCAAGAGATGTTGCAAAGTAGAATCCCCAGAACTTGGAATCATATTGGATATGAGTGGGATAGAGTGAAGAGTTCAGCATGTTACCTAGGCTGTGAGTTTGGGTGATGAGGAAGGTCAAGGCACCCAGCAGAATAAAGGTTCTGAGGAAAAGATGAGCTTGTTATGGACATGAGTTTAAGATGTTCATTAGACATCCTATTTGTGATGCAGTTAGAGAGAGTGATCAGTGGAATAGTAGGTAGTGGTTATGCGAGTCTAGCATTTGGAAGGGAGGTTAGAGTTGGAAAAATAAATCTGATCAGCATAGACTTAATTGAGTAGCCTGGAACTGATGAGATCTTGAAATGAAATAGTATAGATAGAGGGAGAAGAAAAGTGGACCCAGGAAAGAGCTGTGGTGGATACCCATCTTTGCTGCACAGAAGAGACTGAGGAGGATGGTCAGGGTGGGTGGCAGGGCATGGAAGATAACTAGGAGACAGAGGTGTTATGGAAACCTAGGAGAAGCAAGTATAAAACAGAAGAGAGTGATCAAATCTGCCTGGAGGAAGGGATGAGGCAGATAGCTCTTATGATCAAGTTCACTGACAGCTCAATGATTTCGCATATGAGACAGCCCTAATTGGTGAACTGTAATCAAGACCATGACCTGTTTATGTATCCCCTCCTCTTGCAAAAATTATCTTGTGTTTTTGTTTATAATTTGTATCTACTTATATTTGTTATGCTATTTAAATTTCAGCTCCTCAAGGGCAAGCCTGTTTCATTTTTATCTGTTCTCCCAGCACCATGTCTGACACAGAGTAGTTACTAAATGGAGATGTGGTGACTGATTGGATTCAGGTAATACTTGACACTATTTTCTTAGTTCTCTGGTTCTCTGCAAGAACTCTGCTAGTCCTCCCTTGTAATTGTTAGTAGGAATCCAACCTTTAACAAGTGTACCACATCCTCCTAGAATTAGGCTCAGGCTCCTCCACTGGAGCAGGAAACTGTGTTAGTTCCCTGGTGACAGGGAGATTGTAATTCAAACGTGAATTCATCCCACTGTGCTGCAGACCAGGGATATATTTCTGTGTCTTCCTGACGGTTATGTCAGTGCTAGACTCTTCTTGTTCCCCACCAGTTCCTAGGTTTCCTCACAGGATTATCTTCTTTATTTACAGTGTTAACCTTCCTTTTTATTGATCATATTTCTTTTGAATAAGGTATATGCTTCCATAGCCATATTCCAGTCATGAAGCTCATCCCACCAAATCAAAGTCAAACTTTTTACATCTTTGGGCTAGGACCTCTAGTTTATCTGGCTTGTTATTCATACTGTGTGTATGTGTGTGTATTTCCATCCCTTGGTCTCATATAGATATCTATATTTATCTACAATAAAACCCATGTTCATATATATGTATATTTATGTATATGACCATGGATTTCTTATATAGATATAAAGGATACAGTTGCTATATTTACCTAGATATTAGATATATAAAGATATCATATAGCTATATATATATATTATATGTCAGTTATCTCTTAGATATATAATATATAGTTTAGATATTTATCTATCTAGATACATATTTTACATGTTATGTAATGTGCAGTTTATTTATCTACATCTCTATGAAAGATAAAAATCATGGGCTTTTACTCTATATAGAGAAATAGATATCGATTTATATCTCTTGATCTATATGTATATATGTATGAGTGCATGAGTTTTATCTTCTTCCTTTGGAGCTAAAATTCAATTTTTGGAGGTCTTCAAATGTTATACCTTTCTCAACTATTCATTCAACCTGGGTGATTTTGCAGCTCGTCACTACTTTTACAAATCTCATTCATTTCTGGAGACCTCAAGCAGATGTGATTTCCTCTCCTAATTTCTACTCCTTTTGCCCTTTCTTTGTATCTCTCATATCACTCAGTCTCCTCCCACTTATAATACCCTGCATTATATCATAGTGAATGGTATATATGCCTTATCTCTCAGACATATTAGAAAATGTAATCCATTACTTTGAATTAAAAAAATTCTTCTAGAATATCTATTTGTTGTTAAGTAATTTTAGTTGTATCTGACTCTGTGACTCCACTTGGGGTTTACTTGACAAAGATACTAGAGCAGTTTGCCATTTTCTTTTCTAGTTCATTTTACAAATGAAGAAACTGAGGCAAGCAAGGCTAAGTGACTTGACCAGAGTCAGACAATTATAAGAGACTGAGGCCAGATTTGAACCCAGGTCTTCCTGACTCCAGGCCCAACACTCCACTGTATTGGGGCTCAGTATTTTCATCTCTGTATACTTTTTAAAAATATATTTGTATTTTACACTTATTTGGCACTTAATAATTGCTGAACTGAATTGAATTACATATGGACCTTTGGTTGGTCATTTGTTGTTTTTATTCTCATCTAGCTAATTCCCAATTATTTCTCAGCCTGAATGCTTGCCACCACTTCCCAGCCATTAGCAACTCTGTTGTATAGTTTCTGATCATGCTGTAGGGTCTCCTTGAATAAATCCTACAGGCCACATTTTTTTATGACTTTAATATTGTCAGTCCTATGAAATGCAGATGCCCAGCTTCTTCAAGCTTAGCTACCTACTTTATGAACTGCAAAGCTTATCCCCAGGTAGATATCACTCTCTTCTCTTCGATTCTAATTTAATGCCCATGAATGTGATCCTTTTGATGGGACCATCTGTTTTTTTCTTCTGCCAACGGCACTCCAAATTCTTTGGCAGCATCTCTAAGTGTATTCAATAAATCCTGCCAAATACAGTTGGAATGTTTCGTGCACCCACGATCGGAAAGCAACTGAGACACAAAGTATTCATCTTAGGCTCTGTGCTACTTCACTCAATAAAAGTACTGCTTTATACATCTCAGAGGGAAAGGGATAAAATATCTCCTAAAATGGGTGCTGCCCTCAATCTTCACTTCAAATGTGAGTTATCTGGAGTCACAAGGGTTGAGTAATGAGATAAACCAGTATTTGTCCATTCAGAGTCTGTCCTTGGTTCTGCATATATAGTGCCAAGACATCTAGATGAGAAAAAAAATTCATACAGATGTTTGGTCTACAAGTATGCCAAACATCTGGATATTTGGCATTGTACCTAACATCTAGTTGATTGAATGACATTTTTCATCTCACTTGGGTTCCCAGGTATCATGGAGACAATCTAGGAAAAAAAATGCATACACAGAGACAATATAATAGAGGCACATGTGTACATAAATACATATACATGCTTGTATGTGATGTATTCAGTCATATAGGCATAGATATAAATACATTATTTTTATATCATATGTGTGTATGCTATTACACATACACACACACACATATATATATATATTCACACACACATGCATTCATAGGTATTTGATGTTGTATAGGCAGAATATCTGAATTATTGACTTTCTTTTAAAATTCCATTTGGATGAAGGGACTGAAATACAACATTTATTCTGTTTTGCTACTGGTTCTTCTCTGAAGCTTCTTACTAACCTCAATAAATTATTTCACAAAATTATAGAATCTGGAACCTGGAGAGGACCTCTTTTAACTGTCCATTTCAAGCTGAAGCTAAATAAGGATACCCTTTAGATGACAAATTGAAATCCCATTTTAATATTATTTAATACAGAATAGAATTTAGTAAAAGGCAGGGGTCCATTTTGGACCTAAACCTAGGTGGTTCCATTAGTAGAATATCAAAAGAAGACTCAAACATAATGGTCTGGTTGAATCCTATTGGTATTTAAGAAATTCTCAGAAAGATCCAATATCCTAAGCTAGCTGAGGTTCAACTCAATTATATGTGAGGTCTTTCTTTATATAACTGAAGCACCTGTTATAAATTCAATTGTAAGAAAAATAGTTATAGAAGTAATAAATAGTAGAGTCACTACTTGAACTCAGGTCTTCTGAATCTAAATCTTGAGTATGATAGAGAAAAATTAGGCAGAATAAATACCACCTCCTTGAAAACATTATGTCTAAAAATGTTTCATTTTCAAACAGAGCCTTGTTGTTCCTGCATTGTTGAGTTTAAAATATTTTGAGGATGACTTCAATAACAGCAACCATTATTATAAATATTTCAGTGTTTAACTTTCAATGCAGCAGGCTCATTTTTCCTACCTTTCTCATCTTAAAATGGGATTGATAAAAACTGTATACCCTTTCCTTTAAAACGAAGAAGTTGTAGTTGTAGCTGTTAGGAAATACCCTTTTCCAGATGAGAATACCCTCTCTTATTCAATTATTAGTAACCATAATAGTAACTGTCATTTACATAGTGTTTATATATAATTATTTCATTTGATCTTCACTACATCCTTGTTAAGTAGGTCCTGCAAGCATTGTTATCCCTATTATACAAGTGAGGAAACTGAAGCTTAGGAACATTAAGGGTCTTGCTCAGAGTCACCCAGTTGTCAGTCAAAATTGAAGCTCAGCTCTTCTGATTAAAGTCTAGCTCTCTGTCCATTCTACCATATTACCTCTTTAGATATTAGATATATGAAAAGGATTTCTGTACAGCTCATGAAAAACCTATCCTCTTCTTCTCTTGACTGTAGGCAATGTTTATTCCTCAAATGCACCAAGAAGAGGCCACTTTTATCCTTTTCTCATCAAATACATAGCCAACATGTTGCTGTTAGTTCTAATGCTTTGTGAATGTGGAGCAGAAATGAAAGAAAACACCCTGACTGGAGTTTTTCAGCAATGTTGCTCCAAATCTATAACCCACAATTTCCTCATTTTTATATTTTCTATAAAGGTTCCCTACAATACACCAAACTTGCCTAGTCCATCTCTAAAATCACACCACAGGAATTGACTGAGCATTTGATCTTCATTCTATTCTGTTTTGACCCACTGTTACTCTTCATGTGTTAACGAGGAAGAGCATAGGATGTAAATATGTGGCTCATATCTTCTTCCTATAAGGAACACGGATGGGGGGGGACAAAGATAGAGAAAACACATGAACTTTTCACTGGGCAAACAAAATAAGAAAGGAAAAAGATGCATTTTCAGTTTCTGGAGAAGGTCCCTTCCTTGATCCTGCAAACAATGGAAAGTTGAAGGGGGAGAAAGCACATCCAAATTGGCAAGTGAAAATAGCCTTTGAATGACAGATTAGAAAATGGATTGCATCAGTTCCATAAAAAAGTCTCCTGATAGAAAATAAATTTGCTCAATACCAAGGTTTTCAATTATTATCAAATAAACCATTTGAGTCATGTCTTTCACTATTAAAGTCAAGAAAAGGCATCCGCCTTCTGTTTGTTGAGATCTGCAGTAAATTTACTGAATTCATGATGTCTGGGTTTATTCAAATTTAGCATCGAGTATTTAAGAAAGAATTTTTAGAGAACAGTCACCATGTTACTCTTTTGAATGATATAAATTCAGAAGAGAAAAACTGGCCCTATTCTAAAGGCCACTTGTCAGAGGTGGCCTGTTATTCATAACTTTTAGGTTTAACCCTTAATTTGCCTATTAAATACATATTATCTTGGCAAATTACAATAAATAAACTTTTTGAAATGAACTGAAATTATTGGAGATTTTGCATTCCAGAGTTAAATGCAAATATGTATTTTTAAAAATATTTACATATACATATATGTTATATGTATGTATGTATATATATATTACATGTCTTGAGGAGATATGGATGGACATGTAACCATGATAACTTTCCTAAAAAATAAAAATTATTTTAAAAAAAGAGATATGGAGGGAGAGAGAGAGGGAAGGAGACTGATTTTTTCAGTGTTTCTAGTCTTCTTGATTTGTGTCCAACTGCATGATTCCTACAGTAAAATTTCTCTAAAGGGAACAGCATAAAGAAGAAAAAATAGATTTGTTCAGAGTGGCAGGGTGTAGGAAATGTATATATTGTATATTATTCATTGGGTAATGTGAATGAATTGATCCATGATAACTCTTTAATTTTCTACCATATCTTAAAGGCTCATAAAAAGAGAATCATCATCATCATCATCATCATCATCATCACCATCATGAATAGCATGTATATAGCACTTTAAGATTTGCAAATTGCTTTATGTACATTCTAATTTGACCTTCACACCAACTGTGTGAAGTAGATGCCATTATTATTTGAATTTTACTCATGGGAAAATTGAAACAGATTGACTGGTCTATGATTACACAGTTGGTAATTGCTTCCTGACTCAAAGTTCAACACTCCATCCACTCTGCCATCTAGCTGTCACATCTAAAACAACAGCCCTCTTTGTACACTCCATAGTGTTACTTGTTTTCAGATAAGGCTCTGATGCATTTCTGCTTTCCTCCAGTTTCACTTCAGTTTTCTTTTTGGAGAGTACTTCTGGTTTCCTAAGACTATATTAATGGGTCTCTTATTGTGAAGCCTACTAAGGCTCTCTACTTCCATCAACTCAAGAAAACTTAGTTTGTAAATATTTTATTAAGAACATAGCAGCTAGGTGGTATAGTAAATAGAAGTTAGTCCTGGAGTCAGGAAGACTTGAGTTCAAATATGACCTGAGATACTTACTAGTCATGTGACCCTGGGCACATCACTTATTCTGTATGTCTCAGTTTCTTTCAGTGTAAATTGGAGATAATAATTGTATTTACTTCCCAAGATTGTTGAGGATCAAATGAAATAATATTTATAGAGTGCTTAATACAGTCTGTGATATGATACTTAATGAATGTTTGTTTCATTCCTCCTTTTCTTCCTTCTCTTTTCTGCTTTCCCTCTAGCTCAGACAGTAAATGAATTAGTTGTTACTAGTCTAGACATTATGCTAAACTCTGGGTGATTCAAAGGAAATGGTCAACTTATGGTAACAGACTGGTCATCTTCAGGAATAATATGTCAAGACCATGTCCATTTAGAAGGTTCAGATGAAGAAGCATTTTTTCTCCTCTCATAAAAGGGAAATCACAGAAAATGTGTTTGAAATGAGAGGCACCAAAAGGTACTTGTAATATACCTCCTGTCCTAGAGTATTATCTCTTCTTGGCAAAAGGAAAGGAATCAGATAATCAATCATGCAGGATAATGTAAAACATTGTCAATCTTTTCTAAATTTGGAAACAGTCCAGAAAATCAGGGAGGAAGTTCAGCACAGCTCCAGTTAATCTGCAGAAAATCCAGCCCACATGACTCCCTTGTCACTGCTGCTCCTTTCATCTATTCTTTATAAGGAAGCCATTGAACTTTAATTAACATGAAAAATTCAGGTTTTCATCTGATTTAAATGTGACTGACATCATGCTGCTGCTAAAAGGGGAACAAAGTACAAGCATGACGAAAACAAAACTTAAAACCTGATGATGTCTGCCACAGGACAAATTTTCAGAGCTGAGTTGTCTCTAGCATTTCCATGAGGTTGAGAGATACCAGTAAATAGCATTTTTCAAGAAGCTCATGATCCATGCCTATAAACAGGGATATTTGAAAAATTACTCTACCCAGGAGACACAATAATTCAGAGGCTATCAAACAAATTTAAAATATTTTCTCCAGAGGATATTCACTTCAGTTTACTAGTTAGGATAGTAGAGTTTTATAGAGACTTATTTTCCATAGTAGTATGAATGAGTCCCCTGAAAGGGTTTGTAAGGCCAAAAGGGAAAATGTACTTGACATAGGAAAAATCCCATAATCTGCTTTCCAGGGTGAAATGGAAGTCAGGAGGTGGAAATAAATGGCTTCTTGGAAGTGCCCCTCATTTGACAGGACATCTTATGTTCAGTCTTTGGCCATTTACCATGGACTCTGCTGTGTTCATATTTAAGTACTCTGATTCTTCTTCAATATTTCAAGCATCAATAATTTTGGAGCACAAGGCACATCATTGATAAAATGAGTAAACCCTTTTCCTTTCTCTCTTGCAGCTGGTGCTTCTTTATGACCATTTCATTTCTATGGGTACCTGGGGGCACCAAATTTCAGTGGGAGACAGTTAAATTAGAATTTGTAAGATCTTGGCAAGTAAGACTGTTCTAGTCATCTCTTTGGAGATATGAAAGTTGTATTTGCCCTGAGAACTCTGGAGCAAAAAGTGTCATGTTGTGTTGTGATGTACAGTAAGGGCAACCTCTTTCTCCATGCTTCTGAGGGTTGGACTTCCAGATTGTTCTGGGGGTAATAATGCATGGGAGAGTATTCCTGTAGTTTGAGTTTCTCAGACTTCCATAAATTAGCTAGGATTCCATAAAGCAGCCAGTATCATGGCTATTGTTCCAGTAGTTGTTGCTATGATCTAAGAATAATGCTACAGGTGAGATTCAGATTCTAGAGCAAGGACAGAGAAGTCAATAAGTATATGAGAGGCTCTTGAATGTTAAGACTACTATTTACTGTGAATCCAAGTAGATAATTTATGGGATAATGGAAAATTGACTTCCAAAACTGTTCTCTGCTTTCATAGTTATAGTTCATGATCCTAAGAAGGGAATCTCTCTCTCTCTCTCTCTCTCTCTCTCTCTCTCTCTCTCTCTCTCTCTCTCTCTCTCTCTGTGTGTGTGTGTGTGTGTGTGTGTGTGTATACACAGCTCTTTCCTTATTCCTTTCATTGAGCTTTGTGGGTGGTTGAGAAATTTTCTCCTTCCTTTTTTGAATGGGAGACCTGAGATAGCAGATAGGGGGCGGTTTAGGATATGTCTAAAGGCAGATACATTACATGTACACAGGGGTGCAACCCTTTCATTTTTTACTACATTTAATAAATGTCATCACAATATGCTAAATAACTGATTCTTGTGAGAAAGGAGAGAAGTGTCATGGAAATAAAGAAGAAAACCCAGAAAGAAGGGCAGAGGTCCTTCAGCTATATACCAAAGTCTTACCTTTAATATTTTAATATGTGATGTTAGTTTTTACTCATCTAACCAAATTCTAGATCCAACCAGTATTACTACTAGAAATAGCTTATTGTAACAGTTCAGGGAAAATGGTTTAGTCCTTTATAGGATGTGTACTCTCTATTATTTCTTCCAGAAACCAAGATGACAGAGTAAAAAAAAGAAAACAACTCCAAGCTTGGCTAACCAAGCTTCAGACAGTCACACAAAGTATCCTCAAAATAAAACCTGGACAGAACTAACAAAAAACAGTGGGAAGTAAAACCCCAGTCCGGGTCAGTGTGAAGGGACAGAAAAGGGGGTCCATCTTGTTAGGGTAGGATGGGAAAATATAATACAGCAGACCAGGATGGAACTCAGGCTTGATTCATTGCAAACAGTAGGGGAAGAAGCATAGCCCAACATGTTCAACCATAGTGAGAGAGCCCAATTTGATCCAGCACAAATGATAACTGGACTGAACAGCTGTAGGCCTTTCCACAGCAGGCCAGCCAGACCACACACATGAAGTCCTCACTTCATGATACATATGGCAGCCAAGCCAACCTAAGGTATTGGAATAAACCACATTACATGTTCAAGACAGCACTCCCTTCATCCTAAGGGCAGGACAGAGCTTCAACATATAGGCAAGCTAATGAAAAAAGCCCCCTCAAATGAACAAAATACAAAGAAAAAGCCTGACCTTGGAAACTATTTCAGAAACAGAGAACAAAACTCAGGCTTAGAAGATGAAGGCAATACAAAATGGAAATGTGTGAAACCTCAATGGAAAATCTGAAAGGATGTTAAATCCAAAATGAACTCCTAGAAGAGCTTCAAAAGAGGATCACAAAACAAACCATAAGAGAGAAGGAAAGCTTTTAGAGGAAATGAGAGATTCAAAAAAAAGGAAGTACAAAAACTCAACCAAGAAAATGGCTCTCAAAAATTAGAATTGGACGAATGGAAACTAACTCCATGAGACATCAAGACACAATAAAATAAATTCAAAAGAATGAAAAAAGTAAGAGAAAATATGAAATATCTCACTGGAAAAACAATTGATCTAGAAATTAGATCCAGGAGATATAACCTAAGAATCATTGGAGTGCCTGAAAGCCATGATCAAAAATACCATACTGTAAGAAATTATCAAGGAGAATTGCCCTGATGTTTTCTAGCAAGAAAGGAAAATAGAAATTGAAAAATTTCACCAATCACTTCCTGAAAAAGATTAAAAATTTTAAAATCTTAAGATTATTATAGTCAAGTTCCAGAACTTTCAGGCCCAAAAGAAAAATAATACAAGCATCCAGAAAAACAAAACCAAAACAATTTGGAACTATAATCAGGTGGCTAAATAGAAACTAACAGCTTCTATATTAGATGAGGAAATATGGAACATGATATTCCACAAGGCAAAACATCTAGGACTACACCCAAGAATTATATACCCAGAAAAACTAAGCATAATACTCCACAGAGAGAAATGCAGATTTAATGAAATATAAAACTTCCCAGTGACCAAAAAGAAAATTCAAGAGACTCAGTGGAGTCAAACTAATAACATTCATGAGATATCTGATATAAGAGATACTTAAGATGTTTAAAGTGATTTAAAAAGGTAATCAATGGGGCTAAATAGATTACATTACTACATAGGAAAGTGTTAAGATATTTTAAGTATCTATGATACTTGAATTATCTAAGGTAAAATACTTAAGACACTTGAGGTATTCAAGGGAATCAATGGGGCCAAACAGAATACAGGGGGGAATATGATAATTAAGATATTTATGATATCTATGATATTTGAGATATTTAAGTTACCTAAAGTACTTAAGATGAATAAGTTACTAAAGTATTTAAGAGTTTTATCACTATTAGGGTAATGAATAGGAAAATACATAGGTAGAGAGCAGGGAGTAAGTTCAATATGATAGAATGATTAAAAAAGAAAATTAAGGGATAAGAGAAACAAACTTTGAAAAGAGAAAAGGAGAGAAAATTGGGAGTAAATTATCTCACACGAGGCGTCAAGCAAGAATCAATTCAGTGGAGGATCCTTTTTCATCATGAGTTCCTAGCTCCTTGCATTGCTCATAATAGTTAATTCATTCACAGCTGATCATTTTACATTACTGTCGTTAATGTGTATAACATTCTCCTGGTTCTACTCACTTCATTGGACATACCTTTTTGTTTTTGTAAACTTAAAGGTAGAGCACTATGTAGTAACATTACTCTAAGGCATTGAGAAAGGGTTAAAAAAGGGTTCAATGCCTTTTTGATGACATATATCTATATCTATCTATATATCTATATATCTATATCTATATATCTATATATATATCCACAGATTTTAGAAGGAAAATATTTCTGAGTTTCGAGCTGAAGGATATTTCCTTCCTAATTAAATTTTAATTTTAGTTTAGGGCTTATATCCCTAATTATTTCTCCTACTAATTGCAATTTTGAAATATTTTATTGTTTTTTCAGTTGATTTGTTTCTAGTCCAGATTTGTTTTTTTAATTGTGTGACGTTTTGCTCTCATGAACAATTCACCAGATTCTTTAGATGTTTCTTAATGTATTGTGCTTCTGAATATTACTTGTTACTGCATTATGCCTGTCCCTTTAAGTAATATTGTATTACTAGAAAAAAAAACACTTTTTGATCTTGGGTACTATTGATAACATTATTACCTATGTAATCAGAATGCTCTGACATTGATCGTATTTTCTGTATATTGTTGGTGAAAATGGTGTGGTTATTATTTACATTTGTATATCTGTTTTATTCATTTTATTTGCTATATGATCCTGCATGCCTATTTGATTTTTCATTATTGATTTGTTAAAATATAATTTAATATTTGGAGAGAATGATGCCTATCATTTAGGAAAATTAACATGGTATAATTAATAAAGAAACATGAAGAAATCTTAATCTTAGGACTAAATCCTAACTATAAAAATAAGACATTTACACATATTAGATGCTTGAGAAAAGAATTGTCTCACTTCTATTTTTGTTTCCTTAACATAAAGAATTGTGGTATGTAATAGCCAGTACTTAATAGGTTCTAATAAATGCTTCTTGGTTTGCTAATCATTCAAAAATTCTTGATAGTCATCAATGGAAGAAATTACTTTGAAATTAGTTACCTTACCAATTTGGTTTTCCTGAACCAATTTTCTATGTATCAGTAGCCTTTGAAGCACTATTATTAAAAACATATTGTTGGTAAAGACAAGCTAAAATGATTTATGGTAAGAAAAAAATATGAAACAATAAATAAAACTAGAGTTGTGAAATCAAATATAATAGTAGGCTTTAACTTAAACCACTTAAGCCAGCAAGAAGTAGTTGATGCTATCCAAGGCATATCACTTTAAGGACACTATAATTCACTTTTGGATATAGGGTTCAAGAAAAACACTTAAATGATAAGAAACCATCTTTCTAGGCCTAAGATGATACTAATGTTATTAAGAAGCATACAACCTCTGACATATTTCTGAGGGAAAATGCAATCAACTCATGCTACATTTCTGTATCCAATCTTCAGAAATGATATTCATTGATTTATTTTTTACAAGATAGTAAGAATGGATACTTCCAAGAGTGGAGCCAAGATGGCAGAATAATCCAGAGCAGCTCTGTGCCATCATGAGAATCCTCTCTGACCAAGATTAAAATATCACTAGAAAATGAATACAGGATGAAAAAACCAATAAGGGGACAGCGTGAAACAACTTTCAGAAGATCTGGGGCACTGGGATAAGAGGAGAGAAGAACCAGAAGAGGCTGAAGCAAGAAGGGAAGAGCAAGCCAAGAGCAAAGCCATCCCACCCACCAACACAAACAGATACACATCTGCTGTCCCAGGTTTGGAATGTAAGTCTAAGCCAATATCCAGATCTTGAGCTCCTGCCTGGCCAAATAGTGATACAAGGCAACCCACACCTCTTGTAAATTCAAACCTGTGGAGAAGTTCAGAGTCCCATTCCAAGGCAGTCTGGGCTAAAGTGGGCTGATCTGTGTGGATCCAGAGCTAAGCCAGGAATCCTAGTCTAGGCTTGGGATAAGAACATAGTACACAGTTTGGGGTGTCTGATAGTACAAGGTACTTAGTACTCATCTTTTTGCCTAAAGCTCAGGGTAGAGCTCCAATCAATCAAGGTTATACCTAATTGGCTCAAGTACACAGTGAGACCAAAAACTTGAGTCTAAGCCTAGAGCTAGAATTTAATCCGTCCCTGACCTGATCAAGTTCAGGGGGAGAGAAAAAGTTTATATTTAAGCCTCAGGCTAGTCTTTAAAATATCAGCATCTCAAGGATCAATTGAATCAGTAGAGGGAGGGGGCTCTTAAAGCTCTCAACCCTCAGCCCAGCGCATCATCCCCCAAGCCAACCTATAATTAGATAGGAAAAATGAGCAAACAACAAAAAAAGGAAACTAAATCTAAAAGAATTTTTATGGAGACAAAGAGCAAGGTACAGACACAAAACAATATAGTGAGAGCAAAGGGAATACACACAAAGTCCAAAAGAAAAATGTGGATTGGACATAGATTATGGAAGAGGTCAATAAAGACTTCAAAAACAAATTGAGAGATAGAGGAAAAATGGGGAAGAGAAATGAAAGTTATATAATAAATATGACAATCTAGGTGAAATGGTGAATATTTAAAAATATATGTTGGCTAGATTAACAAAAGAGGGAATAGAATACTTAAGTAATTCCATCTCAGAAAAAGGAATTGAAAAAGCTATCAAGGAACTTCCTAAGAAAAAATCCCAAGGGCCAGATGGATCCACAAGTGAATTCTAGCAAACAAAGAACAACTAGTCCCAATACTATACAAATTATTTGACAAAATAAGCAAAGAAGGTGTCTTACCAAAATTCTTTTTATGACACAAATATGGTATTGATTCCAAAGCCAGGAAGACCAAAAACAGAGAAAGAAAAATTATAAACCATTCTCCTTAAAAACATAGATGTAAAAATCTTAAATAAAATACTAGAAAAAAGAGTACAGGAAGTTATTACAAGGATCATCCTCTATTACCAGGTGGGATTTATACCAGGAAAGCAGGAATGATTTATTATTAGGAAAACCATCCACATAATTGACAATATCAATAATTAAACCAACAGAAATTACACAATTATCTCAATAGATGCAGAAAAAGCCTTTGACAAAATACAATACCCATTCCTACTGAAAACAATAGAAACTATAGGAAAAGAAGGATGATTCCTCCAAATAATAAACAGTATATATATTTAAAAGCATCAGCAAGTATCTGCAATAGGAAGAAGTTAGAAGCTTTCCCAATACGATCAGGAGTGAAGCAAGGATGGAAATTATTACCTGTATTATTAATATTGTACTAGAAATGCTAGTCGTAGCAATTAGAGAAGAAAAAGAAATTGAAGAGATTAAAGTACGTAATGAAAAAACTAAACTATCATTTGAAGATGTCATTGTGTATAGGAACCAACTAACTCTATCTTAAACAAAAAGGGACTTTGATATTTACAGAAGGCCAAAAAGATACAAGAAAATTTGTTTCCCTAACTAGTGTTTCCACTGTGGGAACCTTAGGATATATATGAAAGTGGTGGCACGATAGATTTGGCCCACTGGCTTGTAATTTGCCAAGCTGCCCCTCTGCTTTTAACTGAGGATTATGTCCAGCTGCCCCTCTGCCTTTAACTGAGGATTATATCCAGAAAGGTAAGTAGGTCACAGAAGAGAGCTAGTTAACTAGTAATTGAAATAGCCTAGGAGTTAGGGTGTATTTCAGGTAGTATAGACATTTTACCGGGTAGCAATGGGTTTGCTTGCATAGGTAATATATCTTTCAAATATAAATATTTTGGTTCATATTAATAGATGCCAAACATTCATATATATTCTGACATTTATTTTGGTATTCAATATGTATTTATTTCTTATGCTTCATGTTACATGTAGTTGCTAAATAATAACAATTATAGATAGTATTTACTTAATCACTTTAAGGTTTGTAAAGCTTTGAAATTGCTTTTATAATTGTATTCTGTGAAGATGATAGAATTGGAGAAATAATCTCACCCTCCAAATTTCCAAAGAGATGTTTAAAAATTCTGCCTCTGAGGAAACTTTAAAGTGACAAAAGTGATTAAAAGATGGGGAGAAATAGTTGTCTGTGAGGCAACATGAGAAGAAGCTAGGATGTGTGAAGGGTTAAATTGGGGGGTTAGGAATTTGATCAAAAGCAGTTTATTAAATACAAAACACTTAGTTTATTATTAGGAAATACAGATAGCAAATAGGAAGGAGGAAAGTGAAAATAATCTTATAATAGCTTGTACCTATACCCAAGATCCCGATCCTATCTAAATTTCTCTAAAAAACCCTAAATCTATCTGCCTCAAAGGGAAGTATCTTCTGCTAAGCTAAAAATCTCACCTACTCTCCTACTTTCACTATCAAATAATATAACAGCTATCTATCTACCTATCTACCCAAGTTATTAATAATCAATAAAGCTATTAAAGCCCTAATTCCATTTCTCTGTCTCCATCCAGAGAGAGTGCTAACAGCACTCCCTCTCCCTAGGTAACCAAGAGACCAAAAGCCCTTTGCAACTCTCTAGAACTGACCAATTCCCCTTGGCCACACTCTTCTAACTGTCACTAACTGACAATCGGCAGAGCAGGGGGTCTCTAAATGACTACCTGCACAGCAGAGGGTCTCTTACTGATAAATATTATTGCTCCTTTTCCTCTTAAATATAAAAAAGAGAAATTAATAAAAACTCTTTTAACACATCCCTCTTGAGATATATTGGGAGACTGCTCTCCCCAATGTATCTTTCAAATAAAACTATCTTATACTCTATATTATAAAGAAGGAGAAGTACAGAGAGAAAGTAAAAAAGCAAAATGATTCTTGCAACATGCAAGTCTCCAATAATATAAATTCCAAATATTTATAATTATAGAAATTACAACCACAAAATTCATACTATACATAAAGAAAATCTATTCTTATTATACTTTACAGAAATAAGAACCTAAAGATATTAATTAAAATACACCTTATAATTACTATACACACAAAAAAATTAAACAAGAAAATAATTAAGAACCTTATAAAGATATTATATACTTCTAATATCTATATATCTAATATATCCTCCCTGAGGTGGATCTAATCTGAATATATACATTTTTACATCCACTATATATTCTAATATATTATACAGCTAATATATCCCCCTCCCTGAGGTAGAACTTGTTCAACAGCTATAACACTTTATCATTTACTTATAATTTAGTTAATTCTAATTTTTTCCATATAAGTATATTATAGCTATAACTTTTTGTATAATCCCAGAACAGTATCATTATTATAATTGTTTCTACATAGAATGAATAAATCCTATAACATAATATATATATAACAAATAACATAATATATATAAGTAACAATCAAATAACATGGATTATTCACTTACTCATTGAATTCCATTTCAAACCTTTATGTACAAGAAACCTTTATTTAAATGCAAAGTTTAGTAGCCTCAAAATAATGTCCATTTCTAGTAGTCCTTGTAGTAATATAGTGTTCTTGTAAATATTGTCCAATTGTCCAGTTGTCCATTTATAGTCTTCTTGAAGTGCAATGTCCTTAAAAACAGTGTCCAGTTGTATCTGTAGTCTTGTCTTTGATGTAAGCCACTAATCATTTTCAATGGCAGGTATCTGGAATGCACCTTCCTAGGCTGGCTGAGTTGCCTCTGTTCGCTGAAAGTTTTTTATATAAACTATATCACCTGTAAGAGTCTGTGCATTTCACCTATAGTTCCTAGATCATAAAATAAATGCCTGGAAACTAATGTTAAAAACAAACATTAATAATGTTAACATTTTTTACATCATTTGGAGCAAAGCACCATGCTACAATGTGGTTTATAGCTATGTAGGGAAGAATGGACTGGGATAAATGATGAAATTATATCTGGGTCTGGAAAATCAAATGTTTCACTAGTCCTTTCTCCCGTGGCAAACTTTCATAAAGGACCATGTGAACTTCTCTGAGATTCCTTTCATTGAGAAGGATTTACAATTTAGCTATTCCATGGATATGCTCTATTAGAGATATATTGTTGTTGTTATTGTTTTAATTTTTATTTTTTAGACAAAAATTTCATGTTTACACGATTCATGCTCTTACTCTCCCCTCCACACCCCTCCCCCATCCCCTGTAGCGGATGCACATTTCCACTGGTTTTAACATGTGTCATTGATCAAGACCAATTTCCATATTATTGATAGTTGCACTGGGGTGGTCGTTTAGAGTCTACATCCCAAATCATGTCCACATCAACCCATGTGTTCAAGCAGTTGTTTTTCTTCTGTGTTTCCACTCCTGTAGTTCTTACTCTGAATGTGTATAGTGCACTTTTCCATAAGTCTCTCAGAATTGTCCTGGATCATTGCATTGCTGCTAGTACAGAATTTCATTCTTTTTGATTTTACCACAGTGTATCAGTCTCTGTGTACAAAGTTCTTCTGGTTCTGCTCCTTTCACTCTGCATCAATTCCTGGAGGTCATTCCAGTTCACATGGAATTCCTCCAGTTTATTATTCCTTTGAGAACAGTAGTATTCCATCACCAACATATGCCACAATTTGTTCAGTCATTCCCCAATTGAATGAGATCCCTTCATTTTTGTTTTTTGCCACCACAAAGAGCATGGCTATAAATATTTTTGTACAAGTCTTTTTCCCTATGATCTCTTTGGGGTACAAACCCAGCAATGGTATGGCTGGATCAAAGGGCAGGTAGTCTTTTAGAGCTCTTTGGGCATAGTTCTAAATTGCCATCCAGAATGGTTGGATCAATTCACAACTCTCCCAGCAATGCATTAATATCCCAATTTTGCTACATCACCTCCAAAATTTATTACTCTCCCGTTCTATCATTTTACCCAATCTTCTAGGTGTAAGGTGGTACCTCAGAGTTGTTTTGATTTGCATTTCTCTAATTATTAGAGATTTAGAACATTTTCTCATGTGCTTATTGATAGTTTTGATTTCTTAATCTGAAAATTGCCTATTCATATTCCTTGCCCATTTATCAATTGGGGAATGACTTGGTTTTTTCATACAATTGATTTAGCTCCTTGTATATTTGAGTAATTAGACTTTTGCCAGAGTTTTTTGTTATAAAGATTTTTTCCCAATTTGTTGTTTCCCTTCTGATTTTGGTTGCATTGTTTTTGTTTGTACAAAACCTTTTTAATTTGATGTAATCAAAATTATTTATTTTACATTTTGTAATTTTTTATAACTTGCTTGGTTTTTAAATCTTTCCTTTCCCAGAGATCTGACAAGTATACTATTCTGTGTTTACCTAATCTACTTAAAGTTTCTTTCTTTATATTATAATATCAGTTTCTGATAAGAAAATGGAGAACAGGATGAATGACAACCAACAGTTTAGAATTTGGAATTTACCCAGATGCCATGAACCAAGGGGCAAAAGGAAGTTGCTGACAGCAATATGAAAAGGCGGAAGCTGAATCAAACAGTATCTCATTTGAGAGAAAGGGATCCTAGGTGGTGGGTGGGTAGGCCAATTAATCTGATCAAGTTACCTGTATCCTGCTTTCATTGATTACCACATCATTAACTATTAAATAGAGCTGTAAGATATATACCAACTAGCTGATTATGAAGAAGAACATCATCACACTGCCTGGTCAGGGCAAAGGTGCCTGGCCTGACCAGGGCCAAAGAGGGAGAGGAACCTCTCCAGCCAACAGATACAACCTGATTATCAATTGATCATCCAACTTAATCATCTATAGCAGGGGTTCAGCAAGGTATGGCTCGCAAACCATATTTGGCTCCACCTCCTGACCAGCCAGTCTAGGCAGAGCCCCAGGATGTGCTCCAGGGGGCCCTTCAGCCCCCACCCCATATTCCAGTGCCTTCTGCCTCCATCCTCCTCCTTCTGCAGGCATTTATGGCTCTCATGGCCAAAAAGGTTGCCGACTATTGACCTTTAGTCTAGCATAGATTCTCAATACCTTCTTCCTCAACCTTGATCTTTCCCCTGAGTTTATTATAATTAAACTCTTTAAATTTATTTAGGGGAAGACTTATTATCCTAAAGATTAGAAAAATATTCTTGCATCTAAAGGGGAAAAGGAATACTTTAGTTAAGTCACAGTCATTGTGTTATACAATTACTATCAACATCTATCCTCATCATTAACATCTATACATTAACTCAACCCAAAGACAAGTAACCAGAGAAGCTATATGATTTAGTTCCCAGCTTCTCACTTAGTCATTTGGTCTTGGGCACTTTAAATGGGAACTGGTGCTCAGCTGAGCTGCAAATATTTGTGGGGCCTAGGGTTCAGTACCTCAACCTTGGTGTTCATTTAGGCTTCCCATACTTACTCAGTTTAGGTCCTTATACCATCATATTGCCCATAACAATATTCAAGTCATTCACCCATTCTGAATTTATCTTGGTGTAGGGTGTGAGATGTTGATGTAAAACTAATCTCTCCCATATTGTTTTCCAATTTTCTCAGAAGTTTTTGTCAAATAGTGGATTTTGTCCCAAAAGTTGGGCTCTTTGCGCTTATCATACACTGTCTTGCTGATGTCACTTACACCTAGTCTATTCCATTGATCCACCCTTCTATCTCTTAGCCAATACCATATTGTTTTGATGACCGCTGCTTTATAGTACAGTTTAATATCTGGTACTGCTAGGCCACCTTTCCATTAGGGATATATTGTAATAAGTCATTTGCCTCAATTTGGTTACTGTTTCTATTATTCCTGTAATTTCTAAAATTGTTATTTTGGAAATTGTTTCTGTCATTATTATTATTTCTACAACAGTTATTGTTTCTAGAATAGTTGCTGTATATTTAATTCCAGCATCTGAAATTTACCATCAGGTGTCCACTTTTTCCATATAAGTAACACATTGGCCTCTGGTTTGTATATTCTCTTTGGGCTGCATATTCTTACACAGGAGCAATAGCTAACCCAAAATTAGTAACACCTTTTTCAAGTTCATCAATTTTTCCCTTTTAATGCTTTTATCTCTTTTCTTAATGTATGCACCAAATCACTATCATCAGCACCTTTCATTTCATGCCTGTTATAAACAAACTGCCAATCTCCTTAGTTCATCAAGGTCCATATTCATCCAGTCAGGACAACTGGTTTTGTTTTTTTTAAACCCTTAACTTCTGTGTATTGGCTCATAGGTGGAAGAGTGGTAAGGGTGGGCAATGGGGGTCAAGTGACTTGCCCAGGGCCACACAGCTGGGAAGTGACTGAGGCTAGATTTGAACCTAGGACCTCCCATCTCTAGGCCTAGCTCCCAATCCCCTGAGCTACCCAGCTGCCCCCATGAACAACTGGTTTTAAAATAGCCCTTGACTACTTTGCAACAGTTCTTTACAAACTGCCTTCTCTGTTGTCTTATGCCTCTTTCTCTTGTTAAGTCAATGTCTATGTATCTTCCTCACAGTTCTCTAAGTTTGTCCATGAACTGAGAAGGATTTTCTCCTATCTCTTGCTTTAAATTTTCCAATTTTTTCCAAGTACCAGGTCTAACTGAACGTACTCTCATTGTATTCAGAATTGCCTCTCTAGGTTGGTACAATCTTGCATAGTTTGTTTAATTATTAACGTCCCAATGAGGGTTATTCTCAGGCCAGTGAACTTCACCCCACTCCTCATTGATAAGCTTATTAATTTTATCCTTTCCCCTTTTAGTTAGTAACCCATTTAGAAGATATTCAAAATCAACCCAGATTGGATCAAGTTGCCTGAATCTTGTTTCAAGCTTTTTCACTTTTTATCACTATGGGCTCCTTCTCAAAAGAAGGAATGCTGCACTTAAATCCCTTCATATCCTGAGGGGTAAATGGTTTGTGTTGTCTAATAGTTATTTACTCTTTATTCTTTGGATTATATGTTGGTACTTCTCTTAAAGAGAGTAGGCTAGGGTTTGTATCTTCTTTCTTTGGGGTATTAATTTTAGCAGCCTTAGTGGGAGAATTACAAACAATAGGAGAGTTAATTTGAGTCAAGCACAATATAGTTTCATTTTTTGTGAAATAGTTTTAATCAATTGAGAGATACTCTCTTCTACTTTAAAGATAGTTTCAGTTTGGTGGGCAATAGTTTTAGTAAATTGAGAGATGCAATCTGCAAGATATACAACTGTAGTCTCCATTAATCTCTCTTTTAGTTGTCTCCTTTTCTCAGTAAGAATTAAACAATATACTTGATATAGTTTGTACCCTTGAAACAATGGGGAGAGTACAAATATTCCCATAAGCTAACTAGAGATAATCCAAAACTTTGAGATTTAAAAATCTCAGTGAAGGTCCCAGAAATTGGGAGTTGTCTGAGGTAATTTGGCATCTTCTCCTTTACTACCCGTACCATGATATCAAGCACCATGTTTATACACCTATCCTTTTCCTAATATTAGAAAGAACAGAAGATCAATAGATTAATCAAATTCCTACCTGGCTTGCCAGATGTGAAGGGTTAAATTTTTGGGGTAGGAATTTGAACAAAAGTCAGGATAACAACTTATTAACCACAAAACACTAAGTTTATTTTTAGGAAAGTAAAGATAGGAAATAGGAAGGAGGAAAGTGAGAGTAATCTTATAATAGCTTATAACTATACCTAAGATCTCAATCCTAACTAAAATTTTTCTAGAAAATCCTAAATCTATCTGCCTCAGAGGGCAGTATTTTCTCCTAGGCCTAAGCCCTCACCTTCTCTCCTACTCTATCTAATGATATAATACTATCTATCTACCTATCTATGCAAGTTATTAATAATCAATAAGGCTGTTAAGGCCTTAAATCTGTTTCTCTGTCTCCAGCCAGAGAGAGCGAGCTCTACACCCTCATCCTAGGAGACGCAGAGACCAAAAAAGTCAATTACAACTCTGTAACTGACCAACTCCCCTAGGCCACATCCTTCTAATTGTCACTATTCGAGAAATGGCATAGCACAGGTCTCTTACTGAAAAATATTATTGCTCCTTTTTCTCTTAAATATAAAAAAGGAGAAATTAATAAAAATTCTCCTAACAGAGGGCTCTAAATGGATAATGATAGAATGCACATATGGCAGGGCCTGGAGATAGCTGCATAGGCCTAAGCCTAGACCAACTAAACTGACCTTGTGATCCACTGACTAAGGGAAGGCTGCAGGACCTAGTATGATAACTAGATACTATATTAAGCCTTGACTATAGAAGAGAAGGGAACCCTGGGAGAACAGAGTTCTTGATTATTGCTCCAAATCAGAAGTGTAAGAAGATACTTATAGTCTCTATAGAAACTGGAAGGGCTAAGTGTGTCAAAAGTGACAGCATTGCTGAGGACTACTGAGAGAATTCCTTACTCTGTTGTCTGTCCTGAGTTAACACTAACTTAAGTATCTCACTAGATTATGAAGACTGGATTAACTCCCCTTTGTCTACCTTTTGATTGAATCAACACAAACTTTAACTAGATGGAGGAACTTGAAAACCACTTAGTGAATTCACACACTACTGAGAACATGATTGGGGATGTAGACCAGAAAGGACCACACCTATGCAACTATCAATAATATGTAAATAAGTCTTGATTGATAACACATGTTAAAACCAGTAGAAATGAGAGTTAGCTATTGGAGTGGGGGGAGTTTGAGGAGGTGAAGGGGAAAGTAAAAACATGAATCATGTAAACATGGAAAATTTTTCTAAAAATTAATATTAAAAAAAGATACTTGGAGAGCTCCACCCTTTTTCTAACTCAAACAGTCAGAAACTTGTGTATTCTTTAAGAGTTCACACCCTGGGTTTTTCCGGGTTAAGATGGCAACAGAATAAAAAAACAGCTGCTTGACCTCTCCCAACCCACGCATATAGGACTCCTCAAGAAGACATAAAAACAAATCCAGACAAATGAAGGGACCCCACAACAGGGCACAGCATTGAAGGTACGTGGAATTGGGGCACTTCCATGCTATAAAGGGGTGAAATAGCTCTCACTAAAATGTAAGCTGAGCAACTCCCTCCCCCCCACACCACCTACAGTGTCAAAGCCAGAGAAAAAGGGTTAGAGCAATTTTGGGGCACCCATTAAGTCATTGGCAGCTCCTGAGAGCAGCAAGACTTCAGAGCCCAAGAGGCTAAAGAACGCACAGACTTTGAACATAGAATGTCAGAGCAGGCTCAGACATAGATCCTGAGTGCAGGCACAGACTCGGATCCTGAGTGCAGGCATGGACCTTGAGTGGGGATCAGTGCAGGGGGGTGCATGACTGTGGAAGCAATGCCCTGAGACTGTTAAAGGAGCTTCAGGCAGAAGAACAAGCAAGAGGACCACCAGGAGGCTTGACCCTGAGAACAACTAGACCTGAGACCTCAGGAGCCCAAAGAGTGCAGACAGACCCTGGGTATGAGGATAAAGCTGAGAGGGCACTCAGTTCACAATGGCAAGCCAGACTTAGGAACCCCAAAAGAGAAAGATGAAGAAGAAACCTTTAACACTCCACAACTTTTACACAGAAAAAATCCAGACAACAGAGCAAACAGCAAAGGAGAACAAACAAGTAGCCATATCCAAACCTTCCCCCAAAAATGAAAACGGGGCACAAGGTCTTAAAGAGTTCGAATCTGATATGAGAAAGATGGAAGAGATCTGGCAAGAAAATAACAGTTTAAAAGGCAGAATTTTGCAATTGGAAAGTGAGGCAAGTAAATCAAAGACCAGAAATGACCAGATTGAAAAGAAAAAAAGAAAAGATTATAACTAAAAACCAGTCTCTAAAGGCTAGAATTCAAAAAAGATGCCACCAAAACAAAAGATTGATAACCAAATTGAAGACCAAAATCAAAAATGTGGAAAACAGGACAGACCAAATCAAAAAGGAAAATCAAAAGCTTATAGCAGAAAAGTAGTCTCTAAAGACAAGAATTGGGCAAGTAAAAGCCAATGATCTCTCAAGACAGCAAGAACAAATAAAGCAAAGTCAAAAGTCAGATCAAATAGAAAGAAACATGAAATATCTCAATGAGAAATTGATACATCAAGAAAAAAGGTTTGGAAGAGACAATCATAGAATCATTGGTCTCCTTGAAAAAGCAGAAATTAATAGAAATTTGGACTCCATACTAAAAGAAATTATTCAGCAAAACTGCCCTGAAATTCTACAACAAGAGGGCAATATAGACATAGAAAAGATCCATATATCACCCTCTACACTAAGCCCTGAAAAGACAACCCCCAGGAATATAAAAGCCAAATTCAAGAGCTTCCAAGTAAAAGAAAAAATTTTACAAGAAGCCAGAAAGAGACAAATCAGATATCAAGGAGCACCAATCAGGGTCCCACAGGATCCTGCACACTCCATGCTACAAGACCTCAAGGCTTGGAATATGATATTCAGAAAGGCAAGAGAACTGGGTCTACAGCCAAGGATCACCTACCCATCAAAAATGACTATATACTTCCAGGGGAAAGTTTGGGAATTCAACAAGATAGAAGATTTCCAAGTATTTGCACAGAAAAGACCAGGACTAAATGGAAAATTCGATATTCAACAACAAAAATCAAGAGAAACATGAAAAGGTAAATAAAAAATAGAAAAAGTAAGAAAACTCTTATTTTTTAAATTTGCCTCTTTAAGGCTTCAATAAGATCTAATTATTTGTATTCCTATATGGAGAAATGTTATATGTAATTCTGTGTAGTGAATTCTATTCACTATTATAGTATTCATTATAATAGTAATTAGAAGAATTATTCATAGGGAGAGGTTGGAATACTAAATGGTCTAAGATGATATGGGGGTGTGTGAAAGAGGGGGGTGAATAGTAAAGGACACCAAGAGAAACTTGAATGAATATGAAAAATAGGATATTCTATTACACACAAAGAAGGCATGGGAAGGGGAAGGGATGAATACTATTATAAGAAGGAGGAGAAGAGAGCATTAAGAGGTAATATTTAAACCTTACTCTCAGTGTAATTAACCCTGAAAGGGAAGAGTAGCTATATCCATTGGGATATAAAACTCTATCTAACCCTACTGCGAAAGTCAGAAGGGATAAACTAAGAGGAGCAGGGGAATGGGAAGGTCAAAAAAGGAGGGAAGAAGAAGGGGGAGGGAATTCATTAGGCCTTAAAAATAAAAAGAGTGGAATAATAAGGGAGGAGGTAGGGAAGTAAATCAAGGGAGGGGACAAGGGTTATTGGCTTAAAACAAACCACTTGTTTAAAAGGATATAGTGTAAGAAGACGGGGTAGAACTAGGAGAGAATACCAAAATGTTGGTGAATACACAACTTATAATTATAACTCTGAATATGAATGGGATGAACTTGCCCATAAAAAGGAAGAAAATGGCAGAGTGGATTAGAAACCAAAATCCTACCATATGTTGTCTACAAGAAACATATATGAGGCAGGTGGACATACACAGGTGAAGGTAAAGGGCTTGAGCAAAATCTTTTGGGCTTCAAATGAGAAAAAGAAGGCAGGAGTGGCTATTATGATTTCTGACAAAGCCAAAGTAAAAATAGATATGATTTAAAAAGACAGAGAAGGTAATTACAACCTGATAAAAAGCAGTATAGACAATGAGAAAACAACAGTGCTCAATATGTATGCACCAAATAGCATAGCATCCAAATTCATAAGGAGAAACTGGCAGATCTCAAGAAGGAAATATATAGTAAAACCATACCAGTGGGAGATCTAAACATTCCTCTTTCAGATCTAGATAAATCAAACCAAAAAATAAATAAGAAAGAGGTAAGAGATGTGAATGAAGTCCTAGAAACATTAGATTTAATAGATATATGGAGAAAAATAAATAGGGACAAAAAGGAATACACCCTTTTCAGCTACATGTGGTACATCCACAAATATTGACCATGTAATAGGGCATAGAAACATTGGTAACAAATGCAAAATAGCAGAAATAATAAATGTAACCTTCTCAGATCATAATTCAATAAAAATATTAATTAGGAAGGGCACCTGGACAGGAAAATCAAAAACTAATTGGAAATTAAATAATATGATTCTCCAAAACCAGCTAGTCAAAGAAGAAATCATAGAAACAATCAACAATTTCATTGAAGAGAATGACAATGATGAGACATCCTACCAAGCTCTGTGGGATCAACCAAGGCAGTACTCAGGGGACATTTATATCCTTGAGTGCATATATTAACCAATTAATGAGGGAAGAGATTAATTAATTGGGCATGCAACTTAAAAAATTAGAAAGCGAGCAAATTAAAAATTTCCAGATGAAAACTAAATTAGAAATACTAAAAACCAAGGGAGAAATTAATAAAATAGAAAGTAAAAGAACTATTAAATTAATAAATAAGACTAGAAGCTGGTACTTTGAAAAAACAGATAAAATAGACAAAGTACTGGTCAATCTAATAAAAAAAAGGAAAGAAGAAAACCAAATTGATAGTATCAAAGATGAAAAGGGAGACCTCACCTCTAATGAAGGGGAAATTAAGGCAATCATTAAAAACTATTTTGCCCAATTATATGGCAATAAATATAACAATTTAGGAGATATGGACGAATATTTACAAAAATATAAACTGCCTAGATTAATAGCAGAAGAAATAGAATACCTAAATAATCCCATATCAGAAAAAGAAGTTGAACAAGCCATCAAAGAACTCCCTAAGAAAAAATCGCCAGGGCCTGATGGATTCACAAGTGAATTCTATCAGACATTCAAAGAGCAACTAATCCCAATACTATACAAATTATTTGATATGATAAGCAAAGAAGGAGTCCTACCAAATTCCTTTTATGACACAAATATGGTACTAATTCCAAAGCTAGGGAGATCAAAAACAGAGAAAGAAAATTACAGACCTATCTCCCTAATGAACAAAGATGTAAAAATTTTAAATAGAATACTAGAAAAGAGACTCCAGCAAGTGATCAAAAGGATCATCCACCATGATCAGGTGGGATTCATACCAGAAATGCAAGGATGGTTTAACATCAGGAAAACCATCCACATAATTGACCATATCAACAAGCTAACAAACAAAAATCATGTGATTATCTCAATAGATGATGAAAAAGCTTTTGACAAAATATAGCACCCATTCCTATTGAAAACACTGGAAAATATAGGAATAGAAGGACCTTTCCTAAAAATAATAAACAGTATATACCTAAAACCATCAACATGCATCATATGAAAAGGGGATAAATTAGAAGCCTTTCCAATAAGATCAGGAGAGAAACAAGGATGTCCATTATCACCTCTATTATTCAACGTAGTACTAGAAACACTGGCAGTAGCAATTAGAAAAGAAAAAGAAATTGAAGGTGTCAAAATAGGCAATGAGGAGACTAAGCTATCATTCTTTGCAGATGATATGATGGTCTACTTAAAAAAATCCTATAGAATCAACTAAGAAGCTTGTAGAAATAATCAACAACTTTAGCAAAGTGGCAGGATAAAAAATAAACGCACATAAATCATCAGCATTTCTATATATTTCCAACACATTAGAGCAGCAAGAGGTAGAAAGAGAAATACCATTTAAAATCACCCTAGACAATATAAAATACTTAAGAATCTATCTACCAAAACAAACATAGGAATTATACAAAAACAACTACAAAACACTTTCCAAACAATTAAAACTAGATCTAAACAATTGGAAAACTATTGATTTCTCATAGGTAGGACAAGCTAACATAATAAAAATGAACATTCTACCCAAATTAATTTACCTATTTAGTGTCATACCAAACTACCAAAAAACTTCTTTACTGAATTAGGAAAAATATAACAAATCTCATTTGGAATAACAAAAGATCAAGAATATCAAGGGAAATAATGAAAAAAAAAATGTGAAGTAAGAGGGCCTAGTCGTACCAGATATTAAACTATACTATAAAGCAGCAGTCATCAAAACAATATGGTACTGGCTAAGAGACAGAAGGGAGATTTAGTGGAATAGACTTGGGGTAAATGACATCAGCAAGACAGTGTGTGATAAACCCTAAGAGGACAACTTTTGGGACAAAAATCCACTATTTGACAAAAACTGTTGGGAAATTTTGAAAATAATATGGGAGAAATTAGGTTTAGATCAAAATCTCACACCCTACACCAAGATAAATTCAGAATGGTTGAATGACTTAAATATAAAGAGGGAAACTATAAATAAGTTAATGAACACAGAATAGTTTACTTGTCAGATCTCTGGGAAAGGAAAGATTTTAAAACCAAGCAAGAGTTAGAGAAAATTAGAAAATGTAATTTAAATGGTTTTGATTATATTAAACTAAAAAGCTTTTGTACAAACAAAAACAATGCAGCCAAAATCAGAAGGGAAACAACAAATTGGGGAAAAAATCTTTATAACAAAAACCTCTGACAGGGGCCTAATTACTCAAATATACAAGGAGTTAAATCAATTGTATAAAAAATCAAGCCATTCCCCATCTGATAAATGGGTAAGAGACATGAATAGACAATCTTCAGGTAAAGAAATCAAAAGTATCAATAAGCACATCAGAAAGTATTCTAAATTTCTAATAATCAGAGAAATGGAAATCAAAACAACTCTGAGTTATCACCTCACACCTAGCAGATTGGCTGAAATGAAAGAAGGGGAGAGTAATGAATGTTGGAGAGGAAGTGGCAAAATTGGGACATTAATGCATTGCTGGTGGAGCTGTGAACTGATCCAACCATTCTGGATGGCAATTTGGAACTATGCTCAAAGGGCTATAAAAGAATGCCTACCCTTTGATCCAGTCATACCATTGTTGGGTTTTTACCCCAAAGAGATCATAGGGAAAAAGACTTGTACGAAAATATTTATAGCCATGCTTTTTGTGGTAGCAAAAATGTGGAAAATGAGGGTATGTCCTTCAACTGGGGAATGGCTGAACAAATTGTGGTATATGATGGTGATAGAATACTATTGTGCTCCAAGGAATAATAAACTGGCTGAATTTTATTTGAACTGGAAAGGCCTCCAGGAATTGATGCAGAGTGAAAGGAGCAGAGCCAGAAGAACATTGTACACAGAGACCAATACATTGCAGTAAAATAGAATGTAGTTGACTTCTGTACTAGCAGCAATGCAATGACCCAGGACAATTCTGAGGGACTTATGGAAACGACCGCTACCCACATTCAGAGGAAGAATAAAAAGCAGAAACATTAAATTAATCCTTTTCCATTTAATAATGTAGTACAATTATATTTGATAAAGGACCATGATTCGTGAATAAAAATTATTAGAGGCTAAATAATTTAATCATCAAGATCAGTAGGTTATAGAACAAATCACAGAAATAAGTAATTTTATTAAAGAAATGACAATAATGAGACAATACAACAAACCATATGGGATACAGCAATTAGAGGAAAATATATATCTCTAAATATTTGTATCAATAAAAGAGAAAAAACAGATGAAATGAACATACAATTTAAAAAATTAGATTATTAATTTTAAATATTAAATTGGAAATTCTAAATATTAAAGATGAGATTAAAAAAATTAAATTCAAGAAAACCATTGAATACATAAAATCTAGAACTATTTTTATGAAAAACCAACAAAATAGATTAGCCACTGGTTTACATGGTTTTGTCCAATTATATGCTAAGCAAATTTAACAGTTTAAGCGAAATGGATTAATGCTTATAAGAATTATAAAATGCTTAGACTAATGGAGAAAGAAATAGAATATTTCAATGAACTTCTTGCAGAAAAAGAAATTGAAAAGGCTACAAAAGAATTTAATAAGAAAAATGCATCAAAAGCAGATGGATTTCCAAGTGAATTTTACCAAAAATGTAAAGGTCATCTAATTCTAATGTCAAATAAGTTATTTAGAACAATTGGTAAAGAAGGAGTCCTGTCAAACTCTTTATGAACAAAAATGGTTCTTAGACCTAAATCAGAAAGAGCAAAAAAACAGAGAAAGAAAATTTAGGCCAATTTCATTAATGAATATAGATGCAAAATTTTTAAATTAAACATCAGTAGTCTACAACAATATATCATAAAGATTATTCAACATGACTAAGCAGGATTTATACCATATATGCAGAAAAACTATTAACATGATTGATTGCATCAATTAAAAGTAACAAAAATTATGATTATATCTATAGATGCAATATTAAGAGAAAGCTTGTATAAATTAAATCATAGAATAAAATATCAAAGAGCATATCTTCCAAAATAAATATAGAAACTATTGAAGAACAATTTTTATACAAATGAAGTTAGATTTAAATAACTGGAGAAATATTCATTGTTCATGGGTAGGCAGAGTCAATATACTTAAAATTACAGTCTTACCTATTTAGTCAATTTATTCAATGCTATCACAATAAAATTATCAAAAAGTATTTTTAAACTAGGAAAAATGATGAAATTCATTTGGAAAAACAAAAAGTCAAAATATCAAAGTAAATAATGAACCAAAAAATGTTGAGGTAGGAGGTCTATTGGAACCAAATTTCAAATTATAGTATAAAACAGTAAATATCAAAACTTTTTGTTACTGGCCAAAAAATAGAAAAGTAGATAAGTGGAACAGAATAGATATGCAACAGTCATAAAAGATTATAGTAACCTTGTGTTTGACAAAGGTAAAGTTCCAAGGTTTTGGGATAAGAATTCATTAGTTGGTATTGGGAAAACTGGAAAGAAATTTGGCAGAAACAAAATATAAACTAATATTTTACATCATTATCAAGAATGGATTATCTAACAGATTTCTAGGTAGGAGAAGAACTTACAAATAAAAAAAGGTAGAGTAATGTGAAAAATAAAATTGTCAAAAAATATGAGCAGACAGGTTTTATATAACCAAAGTTATGTGTAAGTATATGAAAATATGCTCTGTCATTATTGATTAGAGAAGCACAAATCAGTAAAACTCAGATATCATTTCACACCTTTCATATTGGCTAAAATAATAAAAGCAAAATGATAAATTTTGGAGGAATAGAAACATTAATATGTCTTTGGGGGAATTGTGAATTGATCCAACCGTTCTGGAGAGCAATCTAGAATTATACTCAAAAGAATTATAAAACTCTATATACCTTTTGACTCATTATTAAATTTATTTCCCAAGGTGACAAAGGAAAAAGGAAAATAACTTACCTGTAAATTATTTATAGCAGCATTTTTGTGGTGCCAAAGAACTGGAAATTGAAGGGATATCCATCAATTGGGGAATGGCTAAACAAGTTGTGGTATATGATTGTATTGGAATACTATTTTGCCCTAATAAATGACAAACAAAAACAAGGTAATTAAAAAAAAACATGGTATGACATATAAAATGATGCCAAGTGAGCAGAACAAGAACATTGTTCACAGTTACAACAATAATGCATGATGATCAAATGTAAATGACAACTATTATCAACTAGGCAAGGCTCTAGGATAGCTCCAAAGTACTCACGATGAAAAAGGATATCCTTAGAAGGAAAATGTTCAAATGCAGATTGAAACATATCATTCTTCACTTTATTTCCTTCATCACTTCTTCTCTAATGTAAACAACATGTGTCTTGTTTCTCAACATGACAAACAGAAATATGCATTACATGATAATATATGTCCATCCCACCTTATATTAACTGCCTCCTTTGCCAGTGGAAAATGTTGGAAGGAGGGGTAAAAAGAATGAGATGTAGATTTTTGGACAAAGCTAATGTGAGAATTTATTTTTCAATAAACATATCATTTATAATTTTTAAATATTTATAATAAACCATATGCATTTTGTTATGGATAAAATAGGGGGTACACTAAAGTTAGGGGTGATCTCCTTCCCTTGGTGAGTGATGGAAAGATAAAAGTGATTGAGGTGATAGGAGAGGGATGAAAGGGATGGCTGAGTTTAGGCAGGAATGGACAAAGCAGTGTTAGGATTGTAAGGGTACAGGATGAGGTGTTCAGGAGAGGCAGCTAACACAGACTAGACACCCAGGCAAGAGACAGAGGACACTGGGGAGAAATAGGCTGAACCCTTCCAGGCAGGAAAGGTACTTTTACAGACACAAGGAATAGGGCCAGTCAGAAGTAGTTTGAATCTGACTTGAGGGCTTTCTTGTCAGTTTCTCAAGTCCTCAAAGGAGGAACCACAAGGCTCCTCCCTGTCAATGAAACTGAAGGGATTCAGGAAGAAGTGTTGGGTAACTACTTCCTCCCAAGATGGATGCCTCCAGTTTCCTTTAGGAAATAAAAGAGAATTATTCCTTCCCCTTCACCCTTGCCCATTTCTTCAACACAAAGATTCTCCAGAGGGTTTGATTAGGTAACCAAGGGTTTATTTATGTTTCAGGGTTGGTCTGGAAGGAGAGAGGGGTTTGGGGTTCCTGACAGCCCCTAGGGAGACACTCAAGATGGGGGAGGGTCTCCGGAATGGGTTAGACTGAGAGAGAACCTGCTCTCTCAGCCTGGGAAGATTTGGCTGCTTTTAAGGTAGAGGGTATACTAAAGGGATATTTTGAATTCAAGGATGTCCTACTTGCCTATTGGGGAAAACTAAACCCACAAAGTCTTTTCACTAAAAATTTAAAAGCCACCCTGCCTCCCAGAGCACCTGGAAAACAGGCAGTGAAAACAGGGAAATAATATGGAGGTCAGGGAGAGATCCAGAGAAATTAGCTAGAACAAATTGTCCAAAGACAAGGCACGGGCCAAAGCAAATTGAAAGTCAAAATAGAGCTCTGGTTGATCCTTCTGCTCTGTTCAAGCATCATGGACCAACTGAACTTTCAGAATTCTAAGGCTTCCAACTGCCAGAAGTTTTCAGTTGGCCCCCTGCAAGAGCAAAAACCTATCTCTTGCATCTTTTGCATTACAATTGTTATGTTACACATTATATTGTTATATATAAATTTATAAACAAAAATTAGTGGTAACTCAAAAAATGTGTTATATGATCCTCACAACAATCCTATGACATGTGTTATTTTTGTCTTCATTTTAAAGATGAGGACTTGCCCAGGGTCACCTAGATAGTAAATATCACAGGCAGGATTGAAATCTAGATCTTACTGACTTCAAGTCCAAAACTCCATCTACTACGCCACCTACCTACCTATTACCTATGGTTTTTGCTCTCTTCTGTCATGTTATGCTTATTTACTTAAACACTAGACATATGCATATACAATTGCTATATGTATTAGTCATAGAAGAAGCTTTTCAAATGACAGTCTACCATGCTATGGTCACTTCTTATAATGACATTCACAATACTATCATAACATATGAGGTGTGGATACTTATCTTACATCTATTAAATGCTGATGCTTATTATGATGTTTATGCTATATATTGGTATCTCAAATTTACCTCAAAAAAATTCATAGGAACAATGAAATGTTTTGGCTGAGGGGAGGAATGTAGGTAGACTTTCCCTATGTCATTTCTTTTTTTTTTCTTAAACCCTTACCTTAAACACAATACTGTGTATTGGCTCCAAGGCAGAAGAGTGGTAAGGGCCAGGCAATGGGGGTCAAGTGACTTGCCCAGGGTCACACTGCTGGGAAGTGTTTGAGGTCAAATTTGAACCCAGGACCTCCCATCTCTAGGCCTGATTCTCAATACACTGAGCTATCCAGCTGCCCCCTATATAATTTCATGTCTGTGAACACCCAAGGATTCCAAAATTTCCACAGATGGAGAGAAATAAAATAGAATGTGTGAAACATAGGAAAATGAGCTTACCTTGACATTTAGGAGAGAAAGGGAATTGGAAAGCTGTATTGTCCTGAGGGAGCAAAGAGATTTGTAATCTATATTTTATGGCATATAAAGTTAGCAATTAGTCACCTAGCATTTATTAAATGCTTACTAAGTTCCAGGCACTGTGCTATATGTTAGAGATACAAAGAAAAGCAAACATAATACCTGCTATTAAGTAGCTCAGAGTTTAATGGGCGAGACAATGTGCAAGCAACTATGTACTAGTATGCCATACACCTATTAAACTGGAGATAGTCTGAGAGGGAAGATTAAAAAAGGTGTCTTGAAGAAGGTGACACTTCAGCTGAGATTTGAAGGAAGCCAGGCAATACAAATGAGATGGGCAAGGGTTCCAGGCATGCAAACAGCCAATGAAAGCAATCAGGAGAGGGAGTATCATGTTTGCAGAACAGAAAAGAGACAATTGATGCTAGATCAAGTGGAAGGAAGTTATGAAAAGACAAAAGTGAAAGAGAACAAGTTATGAAGGACTAAAAGCCACAAAAGATTTTGTCTTTCTTCCAAGGTAACAGGGAAACACCATATCTTATTGAATAAGTGGAGGGTGATAAGATCATGAAGATCAGTTTCACACATGAGTAGAGTCTGGCATGAGGAGAAACTTGAGGCAAATAAATAAAATAAAAGGCAATTGTAATGGTCCATGGATAAGGTAATGAAGGTATACTCTGGGGCAGTTACAGCATTAGAGAAATAAAGGATAGAGATATACACATGCATATAGTCATGTTAAATATGGGATATATGTACTATGTATAAGTTATACATGCACCTATGCATATTTATGTGTGTGTATGAGAAATCTAGGATGCAAGCCTGGTTAATCAGGGAGATGGTGATATCTTTGACAATAATAAAGGAGTTAGGAAATGGGAAAGTTTTGGAGAAAAATATGAGTTTAGTTTTTGACATGTTGAGTTCAACATATCTACAGAATATCCAGTTTGATATATCTAATGCCCAATATGAGATGTGAGACTGAAGTTTGAGAGACAGGTTAAAGGTGGACAGAAGCTCTGAAAATCAGATGCATAGAGATGAGGAAACAAAGGGACCTGATTAGACCATTAAAAGAAATAAACCAGAGGCAGAAAAATTGAGAATTAAGGTAAAACCCTTGAGGATCTGCCTGGTTAGTCCATATAATGTGGATAAAGATGTAGCAAAAGAAACAGAAAGAGAGCTTAGGAAGAAAAATAGGAAAGATCAGTATCAAGCAGGGATAGATAGATCAAATGAGTTTTTTTTTTAACAGGGGAGCCTGATTGTAGGCAGTAGAGAAGCAGCCAGTAGATAAGGAATGTTTGAGGATTAGTGTGACAGTAAGAATGATAGAGGGAGCATTATGCTAGAGAAGGTGGAATGATATGTGTGTAAAAGGTTTTGCCTTGGCAAGAAGAAAGACCTTCAGGTCAAATAAGTAAAGAAAAATTATTGCAGAAGGCACCTGAACTATGGTAGATGAGGAACACAAGAGAGAGAACTCTCTCCCAATAGCTTCAATCTTTTTCAAATATGAGGCAAAAGTCTTAGCTGAATGGGTAGGACATCTGTGAGAAGTTTGAAGAGGGATATATAGGGACAGACTTGAAAATCATGAAATGAAAATTTCTCAAGGAACAAGACCCTCTTCAGCCCCGAAATTAATACCTTTCCTACATAAAGTATATTCTCTCTACTAAGTATATATCTAGACTCTAGTTTGTTGTTACCATATGGTTTGTGTCTCCCATTTGAATATAAACTCATTTAAGGAAGAGATTGTGTTGTCTTTCTATTCCTAGTCTTTGGCCCAGTGACTGGTAGGAATAAAAATAACTACCTTTTACCTACAGATTTAAAATATGGTAAAACAGCTAGATGATGCAATGGATAAAGTGTCAAATTTGGAGCCAGAAAGGCCAAAGTTCAAATCTAGCTATAGAGTCTATGTGATACTGGGAAATACATTTTAGCTCAGTTTCTTCATTAATAAAATTACCATAATAATGGCACCCTTCCAGGTTATTATGAAGCAATGTTTACAAAGCAGACCCTAAAGCACTATATAATGCTAGTTATTCTTATTATATATTTTCTCATTTGGTCTTCATAACATTCCTATCAAATGGATAGTATTGGTACCCCCATGTTATAGATGAAGAAATCAAGATTACAAAGTTGTGACACCCAGAGTCATATGGTTAAATAAATATCAGGGGCAAAATTTGAACCCAAGACTTCCCAGATGAAATTATAACACAACTAATATGCCAAATGATAAATGCTTCTTGACTTGAAGATTACTAGCTATTATGAATTCCTTTATGTTAGAGAACTGAGCAGTTACTTTCTTCCATTGTTATTGACTTTGCCTTTCCCTGTGGTAGTCTGTGACTCTGAAATGGGGTCCTAGATGTGTGTAGCTCTCTAGAACCTGCAAAGGTAGGTTCTTTTAGAAATGACTTTCCTACTGGTATACCTAAAGATATGAGAGAGCAAGCGGGACAACTGGATCCTACTGGCTCCACATGGTGGCTCCTGACCCATTTTACTTTAATTTTTTTCCTATGTTCAATAAACTATGTGATTACAATATAAATTTCTGAACCTGCAGAAGGTGGGTAAGATGTTGCTGCTGAAGTGAAGAGAGCCCAGAAAAGAAGAGTGATTGTTGTATGAGCATATACAGATCCCTATTTTAATAGTTTGAACAACGTTCTTTATCATCTCACTAAATTCCAGATCAAGCTGGACTCATCTCTTTAAGCTATGGGCTAGATAATGCAGGAAGTCCTAGAGGCACTACATGACTTCTGGTGATTGGTAGAGATATTGTAGAATTTAATATATGCCCAATATATATGAGGCATATAGTTACACAGTGGTTAGAGCATTAGGACAATTGCGAGAAAATCATATGGAAAAGGATATCCACTACCATAAAAGGAACAGAGTCTGAATGCAGAATGAAATATACCATTCTTCACCTTATTTCATCCATGAATTTTTCTGTGCTATAAGCAATATGTGTCTTGTTTTCACATGATCAATAAGGGAAATATGTAATATATGATAATAAAAATATAACCTATGTAATATAACCTGTCTTCTTTGGGAATGAGGGAAAGGTCATGAATTGCAAAATGTCTAAAACAAACATTAAAAACTGTTTTGACATATAAAAAAGAATTCAGTGTGAGCTTTTATAACTCAGGACTATGACAAATCAGACTTGCTTTGTTGATTGTCTAAAGTTTAGAAAGTCAGGGAGAAAATGTTAATAATGCATATTAAAACAAAGTCTAGTTCCGGGTTAAGATGGCGGCAGAGTAAGAAGCAGCTCTTAACCTCTCCTGACCAAAACACACAAAACTCCTCAAGGGGACATAAAAACAAGTCCAGACGAATGGAGGAACCCCCACAACAGGGCACAGCGTGGAAGGTACGTGGAATCGAGGCATTTCCATGCTATAAAGGGGTGAAACAGCTCTCACGAAATCGCGGGCTGAGCAAACACCCCACCCCCACCCCCTCCACACACATCTATAGCTCCGAAACCAGCTAAAAAGAAATAGAGCAAGTTTGGGGCTCCCATCGAGTCATTGGCAGCTCTGGGACCTGTTCCTGAGAGCAGCAAGACTTAGGACCCCATTAAGCCAAAGAACGCACGTGAAATTTGAGCGCAGGAGCAGGACGCTGGGCTCAGAGCGCACGCTGAGAGCACAGGCACTGTGGAGGCGTGGGTGGAGGCAGACACAGCCAGGAACTAAAGCCTAAGTGGGGAACCAGTGTGGACGGGTATACGACTGTGGAAGCAGTGCCCTGAGACTTGTAAAGGAACCTCCAGGCAGAGGATCAAGCAAGGGGGCCCACCAGGGGGCCTGACCTTGGAAAAAACCAGAACTCAGACCTCAGGAGCCAATAGATCGAGGACAGACACTGAGCGCGAGGATAAATCTGAGAAGCTGCTGGGCTAACGATGGCTACTCAGTCTCAGGAAGTTCAGAAGAGAAAGAATAATAACAAGAAAAAGAAGTCTTTAACACTCGACAGCTATTACACAGAGAAAATCCAGACAACCAAGCAAACAGAGGAGGAGAACAAACAAGCATCCTGACCCTCCTCAAATAAGGAAAACTCCTCATAAACTATGGAAGAGTTTAAAACTGAGATTTTGAGGAAAATGGAAGATATCTGGCAAGAAAATAACAGTTTAAAAGGTAGAATCTTGCAACTGGAAAGTGAGGCTCAGAAACCAAATGAACTGATAACCAAATTGAACATCAGAAATGACCAGATTGAAAAGGAATACCAGAAGATTATGGCCGAAAACCAGAAGATTATGGCCAAAAACCAGAAGATTATGGCCGAAAACCAGAAGATTATGGCCGAAACCGAAAGATTATAGCTGAAAATCAATCCCTAAAGGCTAGAATTGAGCAAGTAGAAACTAATGATCTCTCAAGACAACAAGAACAAATAAAACAAAGCCAAAAGACTGAAAAAATAGAAGGAAACATGAAATATCTCAATGAGAGAGTGACAGATCAAGAAAACCGGTCTAGAAGAGACAATTTGAGAATAATCAGTCTTCCAGAAAAACCAGAAATTAATAGAAACCTGGACTCCATACTAACAGAAATAATTCAGCAAAATTGCCCTGAAGTCCTACAACAAGAGGGCAATATAGACATTGAAAAGATTCATAGAACACCTGCGGCATTCGATCAAGAAAGGAAAACACCAAGAAATATCATTGCAAAATTCAAGAGTTTCCAAGCAAAAGAAATAATCTTACAAGAAGCCAGAAAGAAACAATTCAAATATCAAGGAGCACCAATCAGGATCACACAGGATCTGGCAGCTGCAACGCTAAAAGACCGCAAGGCGTGGAATACAATATTCAGAAAGGCAAGAGAGCTGGGCCTGCAACCACGGATCAACTACCCATCAAAATTGACTATATATTTCCAGGGGAAAGTATGGGCATTCAACAAAATTGAAGAATTCCAGATATTTGCACAGAAAAGACCAGGGCTAAATGGAAAGTTTGATATCCAACCACAAAAATCGAGAGAAACCTGAAAAGGTAAATAAGATACAGAGGGGAAAGAAAGAAAACTTATAATTTTTAAATCTTTTGGGCGTCAAATGAGAAAAAGAAGGCAGGAGTGGCTATTATGATTTCTGGCAAAGCCAAAGTAAAAATAGATATGATTAAAAAAGACAGGGAAGGTCATTACATCCTGATTAAAGGCAGTATAAACAATGAGGAAATAACGCTGCTCAATATGAATGCACCAAGTGGCATAGCACCCAAATTCATAAAGGAGAAACTGGCAGAGCTCAAGAAGGAAATAGATAGTAAAACCATACTAGTGGGAGATCTAAATATTCCTCTTTCAGATCTAGATAAATCAAACCGAAAAATAAATAAGAAAGAGGTAAGAGAGGTGAATGAAGTCCTAGAAAAATTAGATCTAATTGATATGTGGAGAAAAATAAATAGGGACAAAAAGGAATACACCTTCTTTTCAGCTGCACATGGTACATTTACAAAGATTGACCATGTAATAGGGCATAGAATCATGGCAAACAAATGCAAAAGAGCAGATA
>NC_058134.1:174187615-174188224 GCF_016433145.1 Gracilinanus agilis
TATAAACAATGAGGAAATAACGCTGCTCAATATGTATGCACCAAGTGGCATAGCACCCAAATTCATAAAGGAGAAACTGGCAGAGCTCAAGAAGGAAATAGATAGTAAAACCATACTAGTGGGAGATCTAAATATTCCTCTTTCAGATCTAGATAAATCAAACCGAAAAATAAATAAGAAAGAGGTAAGAGAGGTGAATGAAGTCCTAGAAAAATTAGATCTAATTGATATGTGGAGAAAAATAAATAGGGACAAAAAGGAATACACCTTCTTCTCAGCTGCACATGGCACATTCACAAAGATTGACCATGTTATAGGGCATAGAATCATTGCAAACAAATGCAAAAGAGCAGAAATAATAAATGTAACCTTCTCAGATCATAATGCAATAAAAATAATAATTAATGAGGGCACTTGGACAGGAAAATCAAAAACTAATTGGAAATTAAATAATATGATTCTTCAAAACCAATTTGTCAAAGAAGGATCATAGAAACAATCAACAGTTTCATTGAAGAAAATGACAATGATGAGACATCCTACCAAAATCTGTGTGATGCGCCCAAGGCAGTACTCAGGGGGAAATTTATATCCTTGAGTGCATATATT